>NW_027509475.1:2227500-2421229 GCF_048541705.1 Temnothorax americanus
AAATAAGAATTGAATTTCAAGTATAAACGCTTGAAATATGAGAGTTATGAAAGCTACTGTGTCTATGTATCTATCTTGTTTTATGTACAATCGGCTCTTTTATGTAAATCACTTTTTAGGGACTATGTTTTCTTAAGATATAATTTTAACCTTGATGATTTGATTCAGTATTTAATAAGTAGCAAAGTGACACATATCTCATATAAACGTAGTATTTTTATTATAATATACATACTTAATACCATAAAGAAAAAATTATTAATCGTATAAATTAAAATAAATTTTTACGCAAAACAACATAACGAATATGATTTTTCTTTAAAATGTTTAATTACATTCCAATTATCTAGCATTATGACGGTATTAATATTAGATCTGATTGCAACATATACATGACGATAGTGTGAGAATTATTCATTGAAGAACTATTAATTGGAACATTACTTTTATATGGCTACGACACAAAGTAAAATATTAAATTGTACATAATAACAATATGTTTCATAAATGTACATAGATACGGATCTTACAATCATGGGCAAATTTATATGATATAATATATATATATATAATGGAAAAAATCCAGATGTGCAATAATTTTCTATTAAAATACATGAATTCTTGTAAATCTTGATATAAGATATGATGTAGGATCATAAAACCGTCGATAATTAATGTATTATGGGCATTATATATGTAAATAAGATACATTTATATAGGTACACAATATTTTTAGAATCGATTTTATTATTCGACAATAGTCGACGTGTGTGCATATTTAAAACAGCTTTGTACTTTGTCTCAAATGTGGTCTTGTTGTCAAATGTGACACCTTGTTATTCCCAAGGATCAAAAACTATCCAGTTTTAAACGATTACCAATTAGAATTTAAATTGTTGCTCCTAAAATAATTTTGTAAACCATGTATTGTTCTGCAGTTATATATCGCAGTTATCTATTTGTCAAAGAAACGATGCCTTAAAATGTATTCCATATATGTATATTACAGTGAGTTTAGTGAGTTTTTTGTTTTATAAAGATTACATAACATAATGGCGTTATTTTTCTGTATGAAACATTTAATAATCGCTATTAATAAATTCAAGCGAGCTTGGAAAAATAAGAACATATGGGCAAACTTATTAATATGACCTATATTGAACTCTAGTACTCCGACTTGGTGCATGTTTTTAATTTCAAAGCCTAGCGCACATTAAATTGCTAACATAGTATTAGATAATGGACAGTCAAATATAGCTTTTATACATATTGTTTAAAATTCATCGACCCTCAGCTCTTGTTATTTCTGATGGTTGCAACTTTATAAAGATGATAAAGATTGTGCAGTTTTCGTATTTGTAGTTTGGATAAAGACATTTTGAAAAGTGGACTGGTACTAACGTAGGAAACCAACTGATTAAAAATTATCTTCTAAAGAGAAATCAAGTCTTATTCAAACTTAAGATTCTATGCTACATATGGATGATGAATTATGCGAGAAATGATTCTGAATGCAACTGAACGAATCACATTTTGCTCTAGTGCAAGTTTGTACGATATATATGACATATACATTTTAATAATTCTAATTTATATCATGCATATTTTAATATGGCACAATAGTGTAAAGAAAGACTTTACGCGATGCCAGCATCTCGTGTACGTGTGTCAATGTGTGAAAGCGCTGCACGAGAGAATCAATTTTTCTACTGCATACTTGGCAATGCAAATCGATGCTTTCACTTCTTGCAGCTTTCATTAGTACCATTGTCCTCTTAGCGATAAAGAAAGGAATTTGGACATCATACATCATACACTTGACATATTCGTAGGTATTTTGGAGAATTCAGCGTGGAAGGAATCATCGGTACCGCCCGGTGGTCGATTTGGAAATGAACTCTCCGATTCTTCGAGCAGCGAAGCGGAGAAAGAAACACATGGGATCGTCCACTTTGTACTAGGCGATGGACCAGAAGAGCCCGCTGGAGTCTCCGGGAAAACTGCGCCGTACAAAGAAAAGTTCAGCATTGTACGTTCTTACAGCCAGGACACAAATATATTGGTCAACGAGGACAAGACTTCTTCGTCGTTTCCAAAAACGTCGTATTCAGAAAATTCACTCGACATCTCGGATAGGTCCAGTTGTCGTCCTGCGACAGTGTTGACGACTGCAATGACGACAATGACAGCGGCGACGATGACAACAACGACAACGACAACGACAACGGGCGCAAAGAAATTGTTTAGAGAATTACCTACAGTAATGTCAGTCGACGATGAGACGCTCTCGACCGATTCCAATTCTACCGCCGACAACGATGAGCTTAAACGAAGGCGCAGGAAGCTCTTTCCAGCCTTTAGAAAGAACAAAACTAAAATTACGTGATGTCCGCTAGTCACATAATCTCATTTGTTACTTAATTGCTACCCGTTTTAATTAGTTGTAATCGCGACATGCACTTAAGAATTATTTTACCAGTAATTATTAATTGTTAGCTATACTATTATTCACATGACAGACATACACAAACGCGTACATTCTCTCTATCTCTTTGTTCTTTTTTTTCTTTTCCTTTGCGCGCGTATAAATTCACGGAAATGTAACCAATCGTTTAGGATGTTTGTTACCCCGGTGTTCCTTCCACTTTGCCAAACTTGCGTATGCGCAAAATAATAACGAAATATAAGTCAACGGATACACCACGGAAAGACATCCGACCTAGATAAATAGATTTTTAGAATTGCAATATTGAAAAGTTTTAATATTATGGCAATATATATTTTCGGTATGTACTTTTTAGGAGACCAAACGTTCTCCAAGCCGCAAACTTTTATGAAATAAGATTTTTTCACGATGACGTTAGTAATAATAATAATTATTATCGTTAGTGTAATCTTTTTTATCGCGATACAATTCCGTAGTTTTAGTCATCGTCTGGATACTGGGCTGGGCACAAATTTAATGTTGAAAGTATATACTCTTGTCTTGTGTCATTCGCTTTTACGTATACGCGTTATATGAAGAATGATTAACAAAGATATATGGCAGCAAGGGTATCCTCGAGTAAAACGTAAAATGATATCAAGTTATTAAAATTATCGTTAATTCTCATACCGTCCATATATACTGGCAATACAAGTGATTTACTTCGGCACTTTGGCAAAGCGAAAACGTTATAATACAAATTTTATACGTTTGTACTACATATGTGCTCGTAAGTAGATTGAGTGTAAAATACCGTGCAAGATTTTATCAAAAACGCGCGCTTAAAACAATTAACGATAGCGAAATCATTTTTTCCACATCTTGTACAAATATATTCTAACAGACAACATTAGGATTTCCTTGTATTTGAATCCTTGCACGTACATCTTCAACCTGTAGAAATCTTTATGCAAAAATGTATATTCGTTAGATGAATCTTAAAATGAATTGGCTATACAGGTCGCTGCTGTACAGTCGTACAGAATTTTCGGTAAATTTAGACTGTTTCAGAGTGAGCAATTTCAAAGCCCTGTTTCTTTCCATACGTTTTTACTTCAAATCTTGATGCCGCTAGAACGTAATTATATTATATTGTGTACATAGAACATAATTGATATATTTTAATATCGTTAAAACTTGACCTTCACTTAACGCACTCATGCCCAGAATCAAATAGCTTACAGGATGGCTTATTACATCATAGCGAGGCTGGGACTCTGTAATTTTAGTAATTTGTTAAAAGATTGTCGCACTGTTATTTTACGCTCGCGCAAACGCGTAAATACAATTATATAACCATTTCCCAACATGCTAGATTCGTTTGCAGATGATGTTTTGGCACGTTAGTCTAGTTTGAATAGTATTTGTATTGAATCTAATTATTCCTTTGCGGTATGCTCAAATACGTTAGTCGCACAATTTCCATCTTTATGATAAAATTGTTTTTGAGTGACTTTTTGGTGAAAAATGTATAAATTTTCTGACCAAGCTGACCACGCATCTCAATTTCAGTATAAATTAAGATTCAGAATGTTTTACTTGTAAACACCTTTTTTTTCTGATGATTATAACACACTTTGCATTAACGCATAACGACAAATAATTCAATATAATTGTAATGCTGTATTATTAGTAATTTGCTAGAGCGCCAAACTTGCTCATCTTTATACAGAAATTTATGAACGGAAAAGTTAACACGTTTATCATTATTGCAAGCGAAAAAATATGAGATTGAAATGTGTCAACTTTGTCACAAGCATGGTCGCTAGCTCTCCACAAAATGTTCTTTCTCGGAGATTTTTGAAGAGCAATGAATTTATATTTGCAAAGGACAGTTTCCAAGGCTATATGTATCTCCATGTTATTTTTGAAATGAATGATAGATTTGACCTTGCTACTTGATAAGCAGTATGAGTAAAGTTATATGAGGATTTGATCCGCGCTGCGGATCAAATTTTCAAAGTTGAATATAGAAAAATTAAAAATAGACAATTTTGTTAGTATATTCGTATTTAAATTATTATATATTCTTGATACAATATATATATATATATATATATATATATATATATATTAGGATACCGCTTGCAAATGCCACGCGTCTTCCTTGGAATATAAAAGTGACATTTTACAAAAATATAATTGCCAAACAAATAATAACAGAAATAAAAAAGTATATAGAATTACATTTAAAAAATTGCCTTTCTTTCGCATGGACTTGACGAATTTCTCTTATAATATTTTTCTTATATTCATTTTATTTATATTATTTAACAGACTTTAATAATCAGCCAATCGCCGGCTAAAAAATATTTAGATATTATCAATCGATCAATTTCACAAAGGTTTTATTTGATTTTATCCAACATCACACATGCTATTATCAACTATATTCCTAACAAATCACTCGAGAAAATTCACACGTATCGATATTATTAATTAAATTCGTTTATACGAACTTGGATTTGAAAACGTAAATAAAGTGACCTATACGCAGAGTTTACATTTAATAGCGATAATCGCACCGCAACGCCGTCCATACGGTATAAATATGTAATCTGCCGATATATACAATAAATAAGCATCTCATCACATTCAAATACTGCGTAAGAAGTAAATTGCAATTTGGCTCAAAATCTTATACTTGGGACGTAAAGACCGTTGCGATAATTTTTCTATGGATTTATTTATCATTCGAGTAACAAGTCATAATATCATTACCTATACACATACATATATGTATGCGTGCATGCATACAAAGTTCGATGTACATACACAGCTATCGAATGACTACTGGCTATTGGGACTAGTAGCTAAAATTCTTTGACCCACGATCGGTGTAAATGGTACAGAGTTTAAAAACTCATAATCAGTCTTATAACATAAAAGTACAAATATATATAACATATTCATATACATATACGAACGGACGGACTACTTCGTTAGACGTTTGTGCAATTAACCGAAATGGATCAGTGTCGCGATTTGACAAATCCGATTACGTTTTGGCAAAGAACGTTTGACAAGAACGAATGCATTTATTATAAATAAAAATTCGCCCATTACTTCTTAATAATATTTATATTCGTTGGTATAAAGATATTGACATATCTCATTAAGATCTTGGTTAAAATTGTCGTTTAAAATACACAAATTACAAATATATAGCAACATCGAACAAAGAATGATAGACACGTATTTGAAACCGTATCGTGACAATATATACTCGTTACGTTACGTCTGGCACGTTTTTGTACGTTTCTACTTCACTTAAGCAACAATTTTTAACATGTACAAAACGCCAAAAATATAAATATACGTACAGCTATATCCTACGCAGGTATACCAGCGAAGATTGTTAATACTGAATTTGCTCGAAGACGTCGCTCGACGAGAATACACTTGAAAATTGCGACGCATATTACGTATGTATATATATGTATAATACATAAAAATATGTATAGTTAGAGATAGAAATATTTAACTTGTATTCGATATATTCTCGTCGTCTTGTTGATGCTGATCTCAGCCGCGGAAGGTATCGTGGCGAGTAGCCTAACGGCCAGTCTTCCCGGAGATCCTGGAGGTTCCGGCTCCTGGATGGCGAGTTGACGAGTTAGTCGCGGCTTCGGTCAGATCGGTCTCGGCGTCGTGCGCGCGCTAATTTCTAAACAGGCACTGGATCTCGAGATGCGCCAGGTACTGGTGCTGGCAGTGGTCGCGGAACCAGAAGAGTCGTTACGCGAGGAGCTTAAATTCGAATCCTGCGATGGTTTCTTAGTGATCAGCCAAGGGGAAGCCCTCCGTTTCGGATCTAGCAGTCTGAGCGGAATGCCGCAGTGGTGCGTTTGTCGCCAAGAATCGGATCTGGACGAGGAGAAATTTTCGCTGGACGATACCGACGACGCCCGTTTATGCTGTTTCTGTTGAATCTGGGCGATCTGGTAGGCGTACTGATCGTTACGCGCGTGCCGTGGTCGGGAGTCGCGTGTACACGGCCAGAACATTCCGGCGCTCCACCAACGGTAAGATGAGCAACGGCTTCCAGTTTCCAGGAGTCTCGATGAGTTACAAGCGCAGGGTGTTTCAAGTCCCTGGTTCTCTCGCGACGAACGATCGACGAGACTGTTGGTATTGGCGGGTGTCTGCCAATTGCTGAAATTCGAACTATGTTGGCACCTACCGATACCTCGAGTTACACGTGACTCCTCAATCGCTTTGCATATCAACACGCAATCCTTCTTGAATTGTTTCGTAAGGGGATCGCGTATAGAAAAGGATTGCAACAAGAGTTGAGCGGTAGCACAAATACCGCGAAAACTTTCGCTTGCTCCAAAGACACCAACTGCAGTCCGAAGGTCGCCGTGAGAGAGAAGAAGGCTATCGGTGACCAGCAGAGAAAATCGGTGAAGACGAGCAATGCCATTCTCTTCGCTATGTGAGAATCGTTCGAATTCCACAACTGGGAGCCTCGTATCGCGCAGTACATCTTCAAGTAGCATCCCATTAATATCATAAAAGCTACTCCGTTAATGAGCATGAGAAATACTACGTACGCGAGTGCCGCGTTGCCATTAGTTTCGAACGGTAAGCAAATAGCGAATTTTCTATAGTCCGAAACTCCCACGAGCGGCAGACTCGCCATGGACAAAGCGAAGCACCATCCTATCGTCATAATATAACCTGCGTGCTTCAGCGAGAGCCGCTTGTTCAGATGCATCGCGTGCGTTATCGCGTAATTCCTCTCCAAAGTGATCACAGCAAGGGTGTACACGCTCAGTTCAGAGCTGAGGACTCCCAGAAAGCCAGCTAACTGACATCCGGCCGACATTTGCCACGGTATTGCATACATTCGAAATTCTCTTAATGTCGATGCATCAACAACAGCCAATAAACATAAAATATACATCGTTCGTCGAATAAAGATCTCCCGCGGTAGAATCTTTCACAAGTTAGTACAGCCACGGTGTAGACGCACGACGAACGTTAATATGAAATATGAGAGAAACGTACCTAGATAAACACCCATGAAAAAATCGGCAGCGGCTAAATTGCAGACTAAAAATCGTGGCACATCCATCTTGCTTCTCGAGAATATTAAGACAAACACTACAATGCCATTCCCGAGCATGGCAAGGAGGAAGACTATCCATACGCCGCATCGTAAAGTCCACCAATCGAATAAATCTTGGCACGGTAGGAAAGGACCTGAAAATTTCACATTTCATATAAATGTTTATTTATTTTAAATCGAAATGTTTAACAACGTCGCCGTGCATTCTATGCGGTTATCGAGTCATCGTCGACTCTCTAACATACCAGGTTGCGGCAAGCATTGAATTCGAGAGGGTGCAGTTCGACCTGTCGATGTCGTCCGACCGTTTAGATTCTCGAAATAATCTTCTACGTAGGAAGCCAGGTTTCCGGGATAGGTAAAGTCTGAACCAAAGTTAGCCAAAAGTTCATTTATCTGCGATCCGAATTTGTCGGTCAAATTATCTATAAAGAAGAAAAAAAAACGTTCGTACGTCAGTGCCGTAAAGAGTAAAGATCAATGACGAAATATGATGTTATATGATAGAGAGACGAGTGACGAAAATATTTGCTCTTTACATGCCTAACGCAATATAATCTCGTGAGACTATGCAGACTTTCAACGACTAAGCTCGCGGTAAATGCTTTACAGCATCAAGTATTACCTAAATAAAACATGATAAGCACCTAATATATATAATTAAATATAATTGAATAAAAAGTTAACGTATGAAAAAGGAGAGAGAGAGAGAGAGAGAGAGAGAGAGAGAGAGAGAGAGAGAGAGCATAGAGAAGACAATTACTTACCCACGTGAGGCCAGATATCGCTAAATGTCGAATTCCACAAACTAGTATCAAAATCGTCAGTGGGAAACAAAATCGATTCCCGCACCGGCGATTTTGTGGCAGATTCCTCTACTTCGAACGAGAGAAACGCGCAGCAGTGGTAAGCGTATGACAGCAACATTGTTTGCACTCGTGGAAATCTTTCAGGAGATGGGAATTCTCGCAATGCAGGATTATTAAACGTCTTAAGATGCAATAATCCTGCAAGACCTCTTATCGGCAGTGTAGGGAAAACATTATTTCCTAAATTTCTATAAATAAATATCTGTATCTTACGTGCGTTCAAATCGATTTGTAAAAAGTATGAGACTTGACTTAGACAACGCAAATTATGCAAACGCACTTACAAGTCTTGCAACCGTTTCGTTTCTCTGAATGCATCGGGATGTATATATTGGATATAATTGTTCTCCAAGTCTCTAAAATGTGATTAAATTGAATAATAGAAATTATTAGAAATACGTAAAATCAGAGTAACTTGAGCTTAAGCTTCGCGCTCACAAAACTTGGAGTCTAGGTAATCCGGTAAACGCGTCACTGGAAATGCTCTGCAAGTTATTGTTGGACAAGAGGAGATCGTGCAGCATATTCAAACCTTTAAAAGTATCGTCAGGTAACGTAGAAATCATATTACAAGCTAAATCCCTAAAAAAAAAAAACAAGATTTGCATACACTGGTCTTCGATATTCAATGCTTCATATACATATATGATATATCGCATAATGTATTTACGTATTACGTTATTACATACTTACAAAACGCGAAGTTCATTACAGTTCCGTAAATTTGGTATCTCCGTCAGAGAATTGGATTTCACGTCGCTAAAAACAGATAGAAAAATGTATAAACATGTAGCATACACGTAAATTAGTAGAAATAGTCATTGTCAAAAGGAGTAATAATTATTTAAATAATTTCGATTAAACTTACAGACTTTTGAGTTTCGGACACAGCCGGCAAAGATTAGGAGGAACCTCCTTCAACTGGGAACGATCCAATCTCAATACTTCCAAAGATGCTACTCCATTTAGATTGGGAAAAAGCCGCAATTCCTTCACGTTTGACAATATTCTATAATTAATAGAAAAATGTGGCGCTATACTAAGTGATGCGGCGTAATTTTGTTTATTCAGCGAATAAATTGTTTATCGCGTAAGCTAATCTCCGTGCGAGGTGCGCGGATAGAGACTGCGATATAATTAAAAATAAATTACTTACAACTTACGAAGTTTGCCAAGATTCTGGTAGGTTTCGTCGTGTATAATCTCCTTGATAGGATTTCCGCGTAAATCGAGCGACAGCAAATTACTACCGTAGCGTAACGCATCTTTCGTGAGTCGTTCTATTTTGTTATTCGATATAGATCTAGAGAGATACGTGAAAAACTCGTGAAAGTGCGTCGCACTCGGATAACGCGAGAGATACTATATTTCAACGAGAAAATTGATGGGTATATAGATTTTACAGAATAGGCACTTACAATTCTTCGAGACTAGGTAGATTTATAGCAGCAGCCGGTATCTCGGTTAAATAATTTTCATCGAGTTCCCTGAAGATGAAGGAGAAATGAAAGGTATCGTGTTATGGATAACGATATAACGATTTGTTACAATAATGTTCATATACGTACAATATACGAAGATTCGCTAAGTTTATAAACGCGTCATCATGAATGGCACGTAGATGATTACGTCGCAGAAATCTAAAAATAAAGATATATATATATATATGTGTAGCGCAAAAAACTACTTCAGATTCTCCACGTGATATTTTCTGATTTCTCTCGTCATCGTCATCTCACGATCATTACACGTATGCATACTTACAAAATTTCGAGATTGGGAAATCGATGGAAAGCACGTATCGGAATGTCCGTTATCTTATCGTTGTTAGTCAAATCACTGAAACGGTCATTGAATTATTCTATAAAATTACCACAACGTGGAAATATATTTATGCATAGTAAGTATATGTATAAGATATTATAACACAGGGTGTCTAGATAAAAAAGTCGACAGAAAATGTCATGGAATTTTGTGACTTTTCTGGAATTTCGTTAAATTATTAAAAAAATGACATTTTCTGTCCTTTTTTATCTAAAGAAGTGTATATAGCGATCATGGAAATCTTCCAGGTTTCCATGACCGCTATATAGACACCCCGTTAATAAAGATACAATATATATGAGCAAACGAAGTATTTCTCACCGCACATTTCGACATTGCAAATCGTTTACGTCACGTTCCTAACATTACGGAAAATAAATTAAGCAAGAGGGTTGTAATTTTTTGTTCAAACATACATATGTAATAAGATTTGCGGAAGGCGAAAATGTTAGCGGGCAAAGGGTCTCCGAGAGCGCGCGCGCGCGCGGTCTTCTAAAAATAATTCTTTCGCGAGAAACGATCGCGAGAGATCGTTGCACTCGTAACGTAACGAATCGTGTTCGCGCTAGAGCGAGAAAACAAGTCTGCAAGAAAAAGGATCTAGGACAGTACGTCCATTTTCTCGGTTAGAGTAAAACTATAGTTAAAGCCGCACGCATCAGAGAGAGAATAATAAAAATTTATATAAGGGGGGCTCGCGCGACACGTTCACCAGCTTGATTTTAAGCGGCAGATAACTCATATAACTCGTCGAAAAATCAGGATAAAACGTCGGTTTTTACAGAATGGCTTTTACAGGCGCAATTGTAGCCCGATGAAAGGAACGGGACACGACCGATGAGAAAACTGGCGAATCGACACTTTTATTCTTGCGTCGCGCGAGCGTGAATCGAGAATATCACATCGGACCGAGGGTCGCGTGGATTTTGGCCCATTTTTACGAGTCCTTCGACCTCCTTCGCTCAGGATGGATCGACGTCTAGTTATCCGCTTACCGAAAGGGGCAGCGAAGAGACAGAGCGCGGCATTCCACGTGTAACGATAAAAAGAGAAAAGTTGTTTGGCACAACGCAAAATGTTTCGTTACATTGACGTTGAGCGCGTATAGTTAAAAGAAATAAAATGTGTGCCTTATATATATAGCAGGGTACATAATATAATAAGATTATATCGTCGATAACTTACTTATCGTTAACTTGTTCGCGCATAAACATAAAATAAAAAGAATAAAAAATAGATGAACACATAGAATATCGGGAACAGGAAAATCTAATGAACTCTAACGTGTCCGTGTGAGATTATCGTCGCGAAGCGAATGGCTATAACATTTGCCCGACACATTTACACGCACGCTGCAACCTGCAACCTGCAACCTGCAACCTGATTGACTTGACGCGTATACGTGGCACAAACATAACGTTCTTTTTCTTTTCCGTTACTCGTAATCTCTCACTCGGTATATTTTTCGAAAAATTTCAACACTTTAATCGTTCAATACTCTTACACGCTCATTTTTAAACATCGACGAACATTTACGTTAACTCGAGTTTCGATAGAAACGTGGAACGAATACGATTCGGTCGCTCGCGATGCACACCGTGCGTCAGCGAGATTTTCCTCTCGTCCATTCGTCTTAAAATAGAAAAAACACAAGCAGCGGTGCCTTTTACGCCTTACGATATTTTGACGCGCGCTTTTTTTCAAGTTCCAAGTTCCACGGGAACTTTCTCGGCGCGCTTCGGCACGAACATCGAGTTCTAATTACGCTTTCGCCGCGGCGCGGGATCGCGACTCCGTTACAGGCGGACCTTTGAAAACTTTCGATATTTCATACTCAAGACTCAAGGACAGCTCGACGTTACCGGTCTTCGTACTCTCGAGGTATTCGGGAACGTCACATATCTGCACGATACGTATGGTACGTCGTACAGAATTATTTTAAAAAATCTCATTCATCGCGTTACGGATAAAAGCCTAGCGTTACTTTGCAAAACATTAACAAGTTCGGGAACGAACGTATTTTCGCGATAGACGTCACGGTCGTACCGCGATCGTCATCGCGAATGCGAAGAGAACGACGAACGGCATATTTTCCGTATTCTCACGATATTTTAAAACGCGCGCGAAAGCTAGGACACAACGTAATAACGTTACAGTCGGGACGCTACTGTACCACGAGAGAAACCATCCAGCAATCAAAAATTTATCACGAACGTCCGTTACGCACCCCGAGACTGATCGCGAGAGAAGCGCCGGCGCTTCGCACGAACGCACAGTCAAGGTATTACCTACGTCTATTCATATATATCTTTTTTCCTTTTTATCTTCGGTAATCGGTACTCGAGTCAGAAAGGGGCCGGAGACAACCACTCGAAGCCGGCGTGGCGGCGCGTTACTTCTCGAGGAGGCAAGCGACGACGTATCGCGGATCGATTCGCAGAACGCTGCTCTACTCAAGTTTCGATAAAGGCGAAAGTAAAGCGGAGCGGTACTTTTTTTACTCAACGGAACACCGGACGCACCGTAGATCAGAGCGACGTGTCTAATTATCGTCCGATAAATCGGTAACTCGATCGCGTTCGACGAAATAGCGGAGTAATAATTATAATGACCATAATAAAACAAGTTTTGCTCGTTCCCTCGATCGTATCGTTAAATCACGCGCGTCCGTCCGTTCCGTTCGGTATGTAGGTCGCGCGCGTCGCGTGGGGTACGCGTTAAGAAAAGTATGGCGTTACTTCTTTTATCTTTTCTATCGCCCGCATAGGACAAACCACGGACCACGCGCAACGTTTCGTTTTCGTTTATCGCTCGTTTACCGCGAAATGCACGGACGATAATAATCAAAAGCCAGGAGCCGGGAGCCGGAACACGTTTCGTTCAGCCGCGTAGCGACGGCAAGGCCTAGAATCGTACGTAGTACGTAGGGCGCGCGATGACGCGGTCTCTTATTTTTTTCTCCAACATATATATATATATATATATATATATATATATACGTAGTCCAACGACGAACGACGCGCGCTTATATTTTTCTTTTCGAAAGTAAAATATCGCGAGCGTCGAATGCCGTGGTTATCACCGTTATCAGTTGTTTATCCTAACGAAGAGAAATGTGCACGGCGCGAAATCACAGAGACGGAGAGGCGAGAGCCCGTAAAGCGCCTCGACGCGCCGCGAATCCTCGGGTCGAGATCGTTGCGCGAGCGCGAGTCGTAAAAGGTACGTAACGTACTCCGTACTCACATCCTCGTAACGTTAACAGGAACGCGGGCTTTCAACGAGTCAACATCGTCGATGAGCCGAACGGAGAGCAGGTCAGTGCCACGGCACAGCAGCTCCCGTCCATCGGCGACAACGTTACACGGGCCCGGTCCACCGTTCCGACAGCAGCAGACTCGCCAGAAAAGGATGATCGCCAAGATGACCGGTATCCCGCTCCGACGAGACCGCGCGCACATACCGATACCGGCCGACCCTGTCCCCTGATGTGCGCGGTGTGCGTGTCCGTAACTGCCGCGCACCTTACGTTCACTTTCGCGGCTCTCTTTTTCCCGCCGCGCCCAGGATACAGCCGACACGGGACACAGCCACGGGACGAGTCACCTCGACCTCACCGTCCTCTCCCGCGCCGCCGTCCTTCGACTTGGACATCCGCGCGTCCGCGGTCCACGTCCGGGCACGCGTGCACGCGAGCACCCCCATTAAGGAGCCGTCGCGTCGCGGTCGCCGCCACCACTGGCCACTGCCACCCCGCCACCGTCCTTTATCCCTCTTATCACCGCGATCGCTGCCGCGCCCGCGCCCGCGCCCGCGCCCGCGCCTCGGAAAGTCGGAAAGAGAGAGATCGGTCAACGAGACGACGCTGACCGCGCTGACGATACGCGATACCGTCCAGCTCCGAAAAGAGCGAGAAAGAAAGAGAGACGGACCCCGCCCGGATACCTCATCGCTACCTTACACCGCCGACACTGCCTGCACGGATTTCGCATTCGTATATCGCGCATCGTGCATCCCCCCTACTCGTCTCGCCATCCCGTGTCCCCCAACACCCACCCTGAATCCGAATCACTCGACTTTCTCGACTCCGATATCTTGCCTTGCGCGATACGCGAATATTGCCGCGGAAAAAAAAAGCTCCGGTGGAGAGCCGAGCTATTCGCTCGATCGGATAGCTACCTGACCGGATAAGTTCGCGATGAGCTATATAGCTTCGCGCTGAAAATGGAACTCATCTTCATACTTTTCCCATCGTATTCTTGCGGTCGATATTCCTTTTTTCGGCCAGTCTCCATTCTCCATCCTCAGGCACGGATCTTCGGGACTGTTCGAGCATCCCAATTTATTCTTTTCACTTCTTCACCGCCGCAACCGTACCGAATCGTGTTACGTGCGTCAATAATAATACATAGAGGGACAAAAGTCAACATTTTTGGGGGAAACGTGCAGCTGTAAGTAACAGTTTCGCGAAAAGAGTATTATAGGTACCTGTTGTACCGCATTGATCTCGATATCGAGCGCGTCTTTTTAGAATCGTCGAACCAGCATCTCATTTCAGAACCACCAAAAGTAATATTTAAATTTTTAACAACTCTCGCGGAAACGCATATACGTTTGAGATATATTATATAAATAAAAAAAGAATATAAAGGAGATTAACTTTCAAGTTTTTAATTTTAATAAATGACTATCCGTGTTACGCTACGCTTACATCGAATCTATCTGTGAATATCTATTATTATAAATATATATATACATATATTTTAATTTTTAATAATCTTCCGATGAACGCGCGCGCGCGTTTATTATTATCGATCAAGCGGGAAGTCAGGCTACTGCTACGACCCAGCGAATTAAAAATTTTCAAACTGCGACAGCTCCAACGAGTTCTAACCTTTAACCGAATGTGGAGTCTCGCCACTTCCCTGCCCGCACGGAATCGGATTCAAATTTATCTGCTTTTGAACAAAACTTGATTCTATGCGGAGAAAAAAAGCGAAATAAAAATACGCGCTCCTTATTCGCTGCACTTTCCTTGTATCTTTCAGCATTACGTGTGTATGCGTACGGAATTAAGTTTTAGCTTGACTATTTTTATCTCTCTTTTTTTTTTCATATGTAAAAGTAGGAATCTCTATCCACAAGCGCGCTGGTGTAGTAGCGCGCGATAAAAGCACATGTCCACGGTTAAGGGTTAAGCCACTCAACAACGTCGAACGCTGCCAAGTCGAGTTTTGCGAATCCTCCGGGTATCGTCCGAAAGGCTTGAAGACCACGCTGGCACGCGGCACGTCCACCGTCGGACATCGATGACGTGAAAAATATGATTTCAATAGTACCAGCTTTAAAAGAGAAGAACGAAACGCGATTTAAGATTACCTCGTCGATGAACGTAGCGAAAAGAAACGCGTGACAGAGTTTGTTGTAATAGAACGTGGTTTTACGTTAATAAAATATTGTTTTCCTCTTCGATTGATTCCTAAATAAATATTCTGATCAAGATTATTCTTGCCTCGCGACTTTAATCTCGACGCGTATTGTTTATTATTCTTTGCGTAAATCTCAAGTATTGTCTCCGTATTATGTTTTATTCTCTGTGAACATTGTATCTTTAAAGGAAAGCTCAAACTCTTTTCGCTGGACAACGTTTCTTTTACGGGAACAACACTGAAACGATCTGACGTTGACAGACTTGTCCGGAACGACTCGGCTGCTTTGAAAAAGCTAACGGTCACGGTTGCTTCGTTATGTACCGGAGGGAGTAATAATGATAGACGGAATTACAGAAACGTGATCTTGTAATTCGGGATGTTGACGTTCGTCTTCTATCGTAGTTATGCGTAACAAAATATTATTTTGACGAAAAACCTCCAAGTCGAACGTTCCCTAAAAGCCGATACGAAGTACGATAAGAAAGAATATACTGTATGTTAGAAGAAATACACGTACAAATGAATAAAAAGTTTCTTACCGAGAAGTCAGACTCCACCCGCTTCGTCTACGCGAACAGCGTCGCTTATCAAAGATATCTCCGATTCAGCGGTATCGCGAACAGGTAAAGTATCGTCCGCGCATGCTTCCACTGTGAGCATTATCTCAGATTGATGAACGCCGCTGCACAGATCGCTTAGATTTTGCTATTTAGATATACGTTGTCGTTATTACGCGAACTATAATGAGACTATAGAGACTAAATAATTGTATACGCTTACGATAGAATCGCCGAGCGACGCTATGCCAGGAACTAGTTGCTCCCCGGGAAAAATTTTACATATGGGAAACACGATAGAAATGACGTCCTCGTTTTCATTCTTAGTCAATTCATCTGGCTTTATTTTGTCGCACAATCTGAGAAAAAAATATACGTTTGCCAGCGACGAAAATTAACGCCGATAAATATCTGTTTCAATATTTAGCGTATCTTTTACCTGCGTATTCGCCAGCGGGTCGGTTCATCGCCATAGGTGACGTTTATCGTTGCGATGTGCGACACTTCCGAATGTTGCAATAACGCAAAGTCTTCTTTCTTCGGATGAAATTGTATCGCTATTTGTTGAGATTCTTTAGCGTCAAGTATCACTTCCTTCGGATTTACACGCCAACTGGAGTTTGTTGAAAAAGTAACTGAAACAAATGCGTTTATCTCTGCTTTATCTCTATATAAGTACACATTGTTCGTGTAAATATGTAATGCGTAAAGAGAGAGAATAGAGGGATTGATTTATATAAATTTATATAAACCTTTCGGTATAACTGTGATCTTGGCGAACGAACGTAAGTCGCCAACGTTATCCAATCTAATATTTGCGCTCAAAGTAGTTTCAGAATACAACGTGCCAAGTGACAACCACATATTTCCATTCAAATCTTTAAATGTACCCGCGATTTTTACTTTGCTGCAGCCACCGTATCCATACAGAGGTATCTGTCAACTTAAATTGTAAATATTCCTTCTCCTCGTTAAAAAATAAATATAATACACGTACTTTTTTGTACTGTTGAGATTGAGGACCACTACTTTCTCTCGTATAACGTTTGATGGTAATTTTTCCAACTACTGGGCCTACGCAATACGGATTGAACGCGACTGCAAGTGTCTTAATTTCTTGATGTCGCATTGCCAATACCATGCTTGTGTCGATAGTTTGTTTATCTCCAATAAACTATAACGTAGATATTTATTGATATAAATTCCATAAACTCTTTCTCTAGGTAACACTACGTATACGTGTGTGTGTGTGAGCGCGCGCGCCCACGCGCGCACACTAGGTATACGATATACGGTACCTTAAAACTCTTATTGTCGTCGCATATGTCTATTTGAATTTCAATTTTGTTATTGCTCGTATTGTGAATCGTAAATTCTTTAATCTCACTTTTTCCCGTTTTGACGCTATTCCATGCTAGGGCAGCGTGTGTAACTCTAATCGGACGTGTATTTTTTGTTACAGCTATATCGGATACCATACTGATTGCAGCTGATTTTTTATCGCAAAGTCCAGATCTATATGTAGAGATTATTGCTTATTATTATAATAATGATTATTACGTGTATATTATGTTAAAATATACAAGGTTTTATGGAAAAAAAAATAAAAAAAAAACATATACTTTATCTCTCAAAGTTTTATTAAAGATAAACTTAAAGATTATACTTTTGTATAAAAAAATTATACTAGATATCTTATATCTTATATTAATTTTAGAGTACGCAACGCAACATTTGGAACATTTTTATAACAAAACTGTTTTCACGCTACGTTACGTGTAATAGCATTTTACATTCGTCACATAAACATAATTATATCTCCAATGCAAATTTTAAGTACGTCTTCGGTTAAAGTTGAACATAGAACAGTCACGTGAGAAACTACAACTTATAGGTGAAACCAAATTGTAACAGCGTACGACAAAAACAATGGAATTTAATTAAAAAAGAATATCTGAAAAGAGAAATGAAAGATCTTATTACTGTAATTGCTCCAGTGGCGCTGTGAGGTCGTGAAATATTTTGTTTCGCCTTATACTGCGTTCCGGATCTTCCATCCTTTGCAAAGAAAGAGCAATAAATTTTGCAAAAGCGTGTTCTACAGATGTAGAACCAACATCGAACTGCTGCTGCTGCTGCTGCTGCTCATTATTTTTTTTCGAGGTAGCACTTTTTTTTAATATTTTGGATGGCGTTTGATCGCACAGATTTTTAGTCAAGTCGTCTCCGATATTATTTGGACGTGGCAAAATTTTTTTATAAGTTCTTTTATTCAAATTTATACTTTCCGTGACATTTGTTTCCGGACATTTAGTTGCAGTCTTATTAAATGAAAGAGCGGGCATTCTTCCATTATTTTTTTTCACGCTTGTCAGAGTTCTATAAAAAATTAAAGAAAATTAACGCGCGTAGAGAGAAATAGTGTGTACATTAATTTAGATATTTCTATATAACAGATTTTGCACGCACGCACACGCACGCGCATATACGAAAGATAGTAACCGTCTTCTTTGAATGTACCCATCTAGAAAGGACAATTCAGATAAAAGTGCAGATTTCTTTTTGCTACAAGCTATACTTCCGCTTTTCAAATTTTGTTCTTTTTTTAACCTCACATATTGCTCTCTCAAATTTGTCAATCTCCTTTTACAATATTCAGCCGTGTAAAAATTTCCTGGAAAATCATATATACCATTTTATATATACATACACACACACACACACACACACACACACACACATTGGCATTTTCTCTATTTAATTGAAGGGGTAAAAGCCATAGCGGCGTAAGTCAATTTTTTTTAAATATTGACTCGTGTGCGTAAATGCAATTTATACAATATATAACGTGAATTTAAGCACGCGCATATTTTAAAAAATTTGCCTTACTCCACGCGTAATGTTGCAAAAATGATTTATATTCACCAAGGTTCTTATCTCTCATGATCGATGAAATCTCCTCCCAGGCATTACTTTTTAATTCATTGTCTTTAAAGTCCGGATGACTCTTGTCGTACAAAAATCTTCTTTCTCTATATAATTCAACAAGGTAATTATCATCCACTTTTTCCAGGACATCTACGTCGTTAACGTTTGCATTTGCCATATCTACTTTGTATACAATATGTTCTTTTAACACCACGTTTGTCACATCTCGGTTAAAATTGGTTATACCGACGATTTTGTACTGGCTGTACTCATGATCCATATTTAAAGAAACATAGTGTTTCATCTTTATTGTTATCCCTCAAAAAGACTAATAACGCAACGTTGAATTATCTGAAAAATTATTATGTTAGAATTATATATAATATAGAGAGAGAGAAAAATAATTGACTAAACAAAATATCATTGATAGAACATTACCGCAGGCAAAGACAAACTCGGGTTAAGATTTAATTGACATTAGTGAAATCGGACATAAATGCAAAGAGAACTGGAAGAAGAAGAAGAAAAAGAGAACGTAGTCGCAAGTAGAATGAACTAATAACACGTCTTATTATTTGTCAAGTAGATTGAATATGCATGTTAGTCAATTAATATATTTAAATGTTAGTTACGTTATAGTTAATTAATATATTTAAAGCCCATTCTACAATAGCCGTAAAGTATGCATTAAAACGTAAGCAGTAAGCTATTGACTAATGGGATTTTTACAATCCAGGAATGATCGGTTGTAGTTGGTCAATTTTTACTGCTTACGTCTTAAAACATACTTTTACGGCTATTGTAGAATGGGCTTAAAACTCTCATACATATTTTCGCAGGATTAACAGGCCTTCGGAAGAAGCAAATCTCGCTTTCGGTCACCGCCGACGCGTGACGCTGAACTTGTTTAAATCTTCTTGACCAAAGTTTTTTATCAAACTCTTACTTTCGTCGTAAAACGATTCGTAAATGTATACACGTCGTTCCCCGGTACCTGTATCTCCGTCGGTCTGCCTATATATAATTCATTCGAATATATAACGTTAATTCCCTTTTTAATCTCATTCATTTAAAATTTAAACTCATTAAACGATGGCACACGAAACACTCGCTACACATAATATATATTCTCCGTAATCAAGAACGGCACATCTTCCAACAGCTACGTAGCATACGTGTATACGTACAATGGGACGAGTACCGTCCGCATTGGATAAAAACAATTTCGTAGACCGTAATGACCGTATGCGGCTGTGGCTGTGGCCAGTGGCACTTCTGTAGGCATCGACAATCGTAGGCCGTGGGCCTTTGAAATAAGAACCTCCGCCTCCGCACAAGAACCGACAATCCGTCCGCGTCCGCGTCCGCGTCCGTAAGCTTAAACTTCAAGTCGTTCGGTCAACGGTGGACGGCTGGTCGGTGTGGTCACGCATAAAGAAATCCATATCCGTCAGGGTCGTAACGGATAACCACGTAACCAATCACAAACGTGAATATGCGTAACAGAAAATGCGAAACGCTCTCTCTTCCGATTGGTTACGCCGAAAATACGTATACACATACCATGGCATCATGGATGTCACCCAGGGCTGCGTTCCAAAATCACAGGAGCCCGATTCTCTATCAACAACGTAGCGGTAAACTGCTGGCTCTAACAAAAAGCGGCAAGCTTATTAGCTAAAAACTGTGCGATAGGCCATCAATTTGCAGCTTTCTTTAAGAGCAGAGATTTGCGCATACGTTCTCGTTAGGAGATCGACTCCAGTTAACTAAAATGCTACAGTGTACATACGTGACGTAAACTATAGATTTTAGTTACCCAGAGTGAATTTTGGAACGCAACCCTGGCCCTATTGTTGTTCATCGAGTGTAAAAAAAAAGGGCCGGTATCTCCGCGTAAACTCACTCCGCATTTCTTTCTAACTATCCCCCTAGAAAGAGACGAAGAGTGAGTTTACGCGGAGACTGTGATACCGGCCCTCAAGGATAAATGATGCGGTGAAATTTTATGGGCATCAGTGAAAAGCAGCAGCGGCAGATCGTACCGCGTGGCTACAAAATAGAGAAGTTGTAGAAATTTGACAACTTCTCTATTTTGTAGCCACGCGGTACGATCTGCCGCTGCTCCTTTTTCACTGCCCATGAAATTTCACCTTCATGCGTGAAATTGAAAGTAGCCCGAAGTAGCCCGCGATATCGCATGGCTTCGTTTCTGTGATTGGTCAATTTCCCACGACTCGCATTGTAGACCCAGCGCAGAACAGACGAACAGACTTTACAGACTATAGACTCTGCCGACTGCCGAGTGTCAAGGGTCGAGGGTCGAGTGTCGAGTGTCCTGGCGGCCGTTGCTGGCCGTGTCGAGCCCGTCCGAGTATTGGGAAGCGGTGCCACATAACCCACGTGACGGAAGAAGAAGTCCGTTGTAATTTCTAATGCCATATGAAGAAAATATCGCGTCAAAATGAAAACCGCATTGATGGTAGCTGAAAAACCTTCTCTGGCAGCATCCCTGGCCAATATATTGAGTAATGGACGATGTAGTACCAGAAAAGGTGCGTTGATAACTCTTGACGTGCTCCCTTCTCTCTTCCCCTTCTCTATAATAATAAATTTTTTCTACGAATGTCTCTAGGACTGAACGGCTCTTGTTCCGTTCACGAATGGGTAGGTCAATTTAGATCCGAGACCGTAAACTTTAAAATGACCTCTGTATGCGGACACGTTACGACATTGGACTTTATTGGAAAATACAACAACTGGGACAAAGTAGATCCGGTAAGATTAAATTATATTGCAGTTTTGTTTTTTGTTAAGTACAGAATAACTGAATTTTTTGTTCATCTATATATCTCAGGCTGAATTGTTCTCCTGTTCAACCGAGAAAAAGGAAGCGGTACCGAAACTGAAAATACCATACTTTTTGGCCAAAGAAGGAGCGCCGTGCGATTATTTAGTGTTATGGCTGGATTGCGACAAGGAAGGTGAAAATATTTGCTTTGAAGTTATAAATGCGGTGCAGCAAGGAATGCACGGAAAATTACATATAAATGTAAGTTGCTTGTACACCGACATACTTGTGGATATTGAAGCTATTGATTCTTTTTGTTTTTCTACGACGGATCGCTGATTATGATTTAAATATGTTTTTATCGAACAGCTTTCTTTCTCTCTCCGATAGGATATATGGCGGGCACGATTCTCTGCCATTACGGAGAAAGATATAAAATCTGCTTTGGCTAATCTGACAAAGCCCAATGAAAATGAAGCCAAAAGCGTTGACGCGCGTCAGGAGTTAGATTTACGAATAGGCTGTGCATTTACGAGATATCAAACTAAATTTTTTCAAGTACGGCGCTACTGTCTTTGCATCGCATATTCGCGTTATGAAAAATTTAAATATTGGGATATACGAATAAGTTGTTATACTTTCAGGGTAAATATGGAGATTTAGATGTATCTCTCATTTCTTATGGTCCGTGCCAAACGCCAACGTTAGGTTTCTGTGTACAGAGACACGACGAAATTCAAACCTTTAAGCCAGATCCATATTGGGTACTGCAAGTATGTATCTATGTAATTGTGTTTTATCTCGAAATGTTTATATATATATATTATATATAACATTTTGATTTGAGATTCTCCATTCTTCTTTTTTATTTGCGATTGTCTCTATAACGATATTTTTTTTATTATTATTATTTTTAGGTAACCGTCAAGTCTTCCGATGGTCAAGATATTGTATTAAGTTGGAATCGTGTACGTTCTTTTGACAAAGAAGTTGCAACCATGTTTTTAAGCCACGTTAAAGAACACGATCGAGCAACGTGAGTTGTGTCTTGCATATTTAAGAATCTTGGCACGTTGAAAAGATTACAGCATTTAAAGTAAATTTTTGTATAGCGTAGTGAGTGTGCAAAGCGCAGAAAAATCCAAATCGCGACCTATAGCATTAAATACGGTAGAATTGATGCGAGTTGCAAGTTCTGGATTGGGAATGGGTCCACAACACGCTATGCAAATTGCGGAAAGACTCTATATTCAAGGATACATAAGTTATCCTCGAACGGAGACAACGTCGTATTCTGAAAATGTTGATCTGCTGTAAGATTATTTCAGATAAACGGTTACACACGTACGATGCCCGCGTCACGCGGCACTCGATATATTTGTGGTTCAATCATTTTACTTTATTCAAGTTCAACGCTGAAGCAACAGCAGAGTAGCCCAGAATGGGGCGAGGAAGTTCGCAAAATAATAGCGGCTGGAATCAATAGGCCAAAGAAAGGTCACGATGCGGGTGATCATCCGCCTATAACACCCATGAAACACGCAACCAGAAATGAACTCGATGGTGATTCATGGAGATTGTACGATTATATAACGCGACATTTTATCGCTACGGTATGTTTAATATTGAGATATTTGTAAAACTTTAAAGCAAATCTTTACTTGTATCGTAATACCTATATATAATATGTACATATATTTTCCCCTTTCTATTTTGAATCGTAGCTGGCGCGGGATTGCAAGTACTTGAGTACCACGGTAAAGTTCGAGATAGGCATGGAAATATTTACGGCTACTGGTCACAGCCTGTTGAGTCCTGGCTACACGAGTATTCTTACTTGGCAAGCACTCGGCGGTAGTGATACCCTGCCGAAATTTACATCCGACGAGAAAGTAAATATACAAGAGGTAACGTTGTATTTATTTACTATCTCGATTTCTTTGGCCATATCTTAAAAAAGAGAATTACGCAACGACCGCGTCGCGCGGAACGTCTCGTTTCCTTATTACAGGCAAAATTAGTCGAATGTTACACACAGCCACCGGATTATTTAACAGAGGCAGAATTAATATCTCTGATGGAAAAACACGGCATTGGGACAGACGCTTCGATCCCTGTGCACATAAATAATATCTGCATTAGAAATTACGTTACCGTCGCAGCAGGCAGAAAATTAATACCTACTTCTCTCGGTATCGTTTTGGTCCATGGATACCAGAAGGTATCTTTGGTTTTGATCGGTTTGGTCAACGTATAATAATATACGGTGTCTTTTACAAAATACTAAATATGTATCCCCTTTTTATTAGATAGATCCCGAATTAGTTTTACCCACAATGAGATCCGCAGTGGAAGAACAATTAAACCTAATAGCATTAGGTCGAGCTGATTTTCACGCGGTATTACAACATACCGTAGAAATTTTCAAACAAAAATTCCATTATTTTGTACAAAGTATAGAAGCTATGGATCAGTTGTTCGAAGTTTCGTTTTCGCCGCTATCGGCATCGGGCAAAGCACACTCTAGGTATACGAATAGTCTCCTACTGGCAGTGCATACCGGTTGTGTTGATCTTTTGCCAACTTTTTATATTTTATTATACATATGCGTATATAACTTTTATATAACGAACGCTCTACATATTTACTCGCTCTTTTTTCGATTTCTCATCATGTATTATATATATGTATATGCGTTACAGATGTGGAAAATGTCGCCGATATATGAAATACATACAAACAAAGCCATCTAGAATGCATTGCGCGCATTGTAACGAAACTTACAATTTACCACAAAATGGAAACATACGAATATACAAAGAATTAAAGTGTCCATTGGACGACTTTGAATTACTTTCGTGGTCGACCGGTACACGAGGAAAAAGTTATACATTTTGTCCATATTGTTATAACAATCCACCGTTCAGGTATGTCGAGAGAGAGAGAGAGAGAGAGAGAGAGAACTCTAAATATTCTTTCTCAAATTTAGGGACATGAAAAAAGGAATGAGCGGTTGCAATTCATGCACGCATCCGACATGCCCGCACGGCATGAATTCAAATGGCTTATCCAGCTGTTTGGAATGCGATCTAGGTATACTTGTACTGGATCCTTCGGCCGCACCCAAGTGGAAATTGGGATGTAATCGTTGCGACGTTATTATCCATCTATTTGAGAACGCGCATAAAGTGACAGTCGATACAGATACGTGTGATTGTGGCGCACAATTAGTGACCGTCGAATACAAACAGGTAAGCAGAGACAATCTGCGCCGGGGCCGCGGCCGGTAACGATCGTCGCCGATCGAACGTGCAACCGCGTTCGTTCACACATCTCGTTTGATTTCAGGATAAAAGTAAACTCCCCAACGAAGCGACCGAAATGTCCGGCTGTGTGTTTTGTACTCCAGCTTTCGCCGCGTTAGTGGAAAAGCATCGCGCGGTAGCTTCGAAACCAGTCGTCACGCGTGGTCGAGGTCACGCCAAGAGTCGTAACCGAGGCAAACCTAAACCGCCAAAGGACAAAATGGCACAACTGGCAGCATATTTCGTATAATAAATAATTTAGGATTGCGTACACCGTATAAAGCCATATACGCGTTATACAGTCGTTCTTTTTATATCGTCCTCGATCATTAACAGCATTAATATAGCGTTGCGTGGCGCACAGAAGCGATAGCGGTAAAGATGACGAAACGATTAACCATTGTCAGCGTTTCCATTAAATAATGGACCGTATACTTGTATCGTATCAATTACAATCAACGCGTTTCGTAGACCATTGCGTTTTATTAAACAAACTTTACAAGTTCCGACGAAAATCCTTATCCTACGTCACGAATGGAACAATTAAAAATTCTCGGTACGATATTTCAGTGACAATCGTGAGAGTACGGAACGCGGTTTGACCCTCGATAGTCTCGATGCTCTGGATTCCGTGCGGTCCGAGATCCGTCAAAAAGTGAAAAAGCGATAAATACAATGTTGGAAATATCGAACGAGTCAGTCGTGATGCTCGTTGAAAGAAGAGGGCGTTAGGCGTCGGCCGTCGGCGCACGGTGGGATTGTCCAGGATTGTCTTCCACACCGGTCCACACTCCACACTTGACACGATCGCGTTTCCAGTTCCCGAATATTGCGTTTACATTCTCCCCGCTATGGGTTTGCGTAATATCGATTGTGTAGAAAGAATAGCGCGATATCTCGATGTTTCTCCAGGAAAGCTGCAAGTTTCCGATAAAAACGTAAGCTATTAATTTGACGTCGATCGTCACAATGGAGATGACGATTGACGGGATTTGTTCCGTGTGTGTAAACGTTGAACGACGAGAACATTCCCTCGGCCCTCGCTAAATGTCGCCGAATCGAATCAACATTCGATGACGACGGAACATAATGGACAATTGTGATTAAATTAGCGTCGCCGTATATCGCAAATGATTGTTTCAGGTAGTATTCGGTCCAGAATACGAAAAGAATTTGCCGCCCACTCAAGGCTTCGGCACTATTGTGCAAGCGCTCGTAAGGAGTTCAAAATGCTCCGATATACTTGGCGTTGTTGACGATGAGAAAGAAGCACAAGCATTGATACATCAGTGGTTAGAGTATATTGTAATCTGTGTCAATCATGCGGCGGTTCCTGTCAATGCCAAAAGAATATTAAATGTAGGTATATTAGTATATATATATATATATATAAAGTACGTATTACGTATTCCCTACGTGGAAATGGAAAACGTAATATCGATAAAACACAATGTCTTTTGATTATTAGGAATTGAATGCGGTATTAAAAGATGTACCATATATAACTGGTACAAAGAAGACTGTCGCGGACATTGCGTTGTATTACGTTCTACATTCTATAATGGTAATAGCACTACCACTAATAGCCCCAATAGGGCATTCTCATTCGCAATTCTCATATTTCCCTGCCCTTGCTTCGTTACAGAAAGAATTGAACTATCAGCAGAAGGCACAATATATTCATGTATCGAGATGGTTCGACAATATCCAACAAGAAGAGAAGTTGAGACGAGAACTGGATTTAATATCTTTTAATTTATTACATCTATTTCTGTAAAATCGAGGTGTAATGTTTTGAATATATTTTTTAGTATCTGTGCGATACAGCGACTAAATTGATTTAATTATTACTTAATCTAGTGGTTATATCGTTATTAAAATTATGTATACGTCAATTATTGGTACCCCGCGATTTAGCAAACAATGCTTAACTTTTCTTTTTGTTTATATATGTATATGAATAATAGATTTTTAGGATTCTTCTAAAAATGGCCTTACCGGCAACCAATAAATTACCGTCGGTATCGGTGTAGAAATTACGAAATTACCATCAAATACCATTAGTGTCTTGCAACTTGCAACGATACCGGATAGATGGCGCCCGTATGCAGATATTTTTCGCTGTGTAAACTGTAACTAGTAACTGTTGGTAACTGTGCGTCTGTGTCGTCTGTGACAGCTGAGTCTGTGTCACGAGTCACGTCACGAGTGTGTGGTATGGCGGTATGGCTGATGGCTGATGGCTGGGCAGTGGGCAGGCTGGGATCGTTTCCAACTCCAACTCCAACTCCAACGAGTCCAACGCGTGCTTGACGCGCGGCCTCTCAAATGAATTTTACTACACGTATACGTGTCCGTAATACAAGTGTTTCACGTAGCGGAGGAGTCACTGAAAGGAATTGGCCCATTGACTGATATTGACAGACTTCAGGCAGCTCAAGGCTCTCACTCCCACGCTAAGGTCGCGATTCGCGATTGTTTGGTGACTGGTTTAAGCGAGTAGGAAGTAGTGACTATATAAGTGAGATTTGCGAGAGATGACATGACAGTCACCCATGAGAGATGTCGAGTTTTCACGATTATCGTGCCTGATAACGCGTGCGCGAGCACGATGCACAATGTTCTTGGCTTTGTCGCATAGCGGAGGAACTGCCCGCAGTCGTTCGCCTTCGGCCCATTTTGGCCTAATTTTAGCCTAATACAGCGAAAGCTGTCTTCTCGATCCTCGGTATCCTCAGGATCCTCACATAGACGACTGATAGCCGCACGTAGCGAGATGGCGGACGATTCGAGCGTACGCGTTGCCGTGCGGTAAGTAAATTATACATTTATATAGAACTGAAATCGCTCTCGGGCTCTCGGACGGTTGAGACACGCCGGTGAACAGTTTCTCACGTTGGAAATAATAAAAAGACAATTTGCCGTTGCAAATTCTCACGCTGACGGATACAAGACACGCTGTCCTTTGTAACTTGTCGCGCTATGCGTTCGATCTCCTTGGTTGACGTAAGACGTAAAGGAATACCGCGGCGCGCCGTGCCGGAGTACGGGTATAATAATAAAAAGTGATCGCTCAATATTGAATTTGAGTCTCCTCGTTCGTTACGAGGGCGGAGGCCGAAGGGACATGGAACGCGCGCGAGATAAGAGAAAAGAGATTCGACTTTTTTCGCTTACGTTTTACATCACGCCAGAAGAAACTTGACTCGCGAGTCTCGAGCCTCGAGAGCGTGTCCTTTTATGACACAAGCGCGTAGGCCGTAGGCTTAATTACAGTTCGCTTAAGATACGCCGATACGCATGCCGCCGCGCCGGTGCGGTGGTGCGTCCACCTTCCGAGAGTTGGAGATGCGAGCGACGAGCGACCTTCGTCAACATCATCGACGATGACGACGATATATATTGAGTCGTCGACTTTCAAACGGGATTTCAAATACGATATATCATTTATTCAAAAGCGCTTGTTCCTTATCGTTTTTTAACACGTGTATAGCACGAAAATTGAAAATTTTAGCACGATCGTCGGTTGTCTGTTGCAGAATAAGGCCTCAAGTAGCTCGCGAAGTAATCGACATGTGCAGGATTTGTACTCAGGTACCTCAAGGGGAGCCGCAAGTTTTTCTCGGACCTGACAAGGCCTTTACGTACGACTACGCGTTCGATACTCAGGCGAATCAAAGCGCGATTTACGAAACATGCGTGAGCCGTCTCGTGGAAGGCGCGCTGAACGGCTACAACGCGACGGTTCTTGCCTACGGGCAAACCGGCTCCGGTAAAACTTACACTATGGGCACCGGTTTTGACGTAGAGGTCGACGAGACTGTCGTCGGGATCATACCTAGAGCTATTAGACATCTTTTCGATGGAATAGCGGATAAACAGCGGCGCGCGAGGGAACGCGTGCAAATGCCTCCGGAGTTTAAGGTCCGTTTAGCAACTTTAGAATCTCATCTCTTTAATTTAGACGACACCCAAGCTTTCTCAATGACGACGCGTCCCTTGTCACCAGGTTACGGCACAATTCTTGGAATTATATAACGAAGATTTGAAAGATTTGTTGGAGCCAGGAGGACCGAGGGGTGGCGCGCGTATTCACGAGGATACGATGGGTAACATACATCTGGCTGGCGTAGAGCCGCGCGTCGTCACCAGCCCCGAACAAGCCTTGGAGTATCTTCGATTGGGCGCGTTATCGCGCACGACCGGATCTACGCAAATGAACGCGCAGTCCTCCAGATCGCACGCGATATTTACGTTGTACGTCGAACAGCAAAGATGCGTCAAAGTCGAAGATCCTGACGCGGATGTCGACACGAGTGGTGTCGAATTAGCGAATGAATTTGAAACGTTAACCGCCAAATTTCACTTTGTCGATTTGGCCGGTTCCGAGAGATTAAAGAGAACGGGCGCTACCGGTGACAGAGCGAAGGAAGGCATTTCTATTAATTGTGGATTGGTAAGGGTAGATCCTTTCGAGGAAATCACTTAAATAAGAATGATTGATAAAAGCAGAGATTGCGCGCGCGCGCGCGTGTGTGTGTGTATCGTGACCCTGTATCTTTTTCCATAGTTGGCCCTGGGTAACGTCATTTCTGCTCTCGGTGATAAAACGAAGAAAGCCTCGCACATACCGTACAGAGACTCAAAGTTAACCAGATTGCTTCAAGATTCTCTCGGAGGTAAAACGTCTCTATATCGTATATAAGTATAGTTTAACAAAGAGCAAAGTGCTTCCGAGTATGTGCGAGGCGTTAAGATTTTATCGTCGTCTATTTTACGATGTTCCATCAATTACGCGTACGTTGCAGGAAATAGTCAAACGGTTATGATAGCGTGTGTATCGCCAAGCGACAGAGATTTTATGGAAACTCTGAGTACGTTAAAATACGCGAATCGAGCGAGAAATATAAAGAATAAAGTTACCATTAACCAGGACAAGAGCTCGAGAACGATCGCTTCGCTACGACGAGAGATTCAACAGCTTCAATTGGAACTGATGGAATATAGGCAAGGTATGTTCGAAACCGTCTTAAGCTTCCTGTCTTGCGTGTAACGTTACACGTACGTCTGTCTTTCTTTTCTTTAGGCAAGAGAATCGTCGGTGAAGACGGAGTTAACGACGCCTGGCGTGAAAATCAAATGCTGAGTAGCGAATTACAGAGTCTTCGCACCAGAGTGAAAGCACTTTCGGAGACGGTTGAGGCGTTGACCGCCAAGAATGCTCTGTTGTTGGCGGAAAAAGCAGCGGGTCAATGGCTAGCGGCATCGAGCAAAGGTGATGACCAAGTGACCGGCTTGATACAGGGCTACGTTCAAGAAATAGAAGAGTTGAGAGCTCGTCTATTGGAAGCGGAAGCTATGTATCAGCAATTAAAAAAAAGGCAAATGCAGGTATATCGCAGTTACAATGATGTAATAGATGTAACGGATTTACCGACCTCGATATATCGATGAAATTTTTTTTTTCATTAGGTTAACGCGGCGAATCCATACGGGGATAGTTCGTTTCATTCCGATTCTGCGTCCGTGTTGATCGACGCTAAAAGAGACGTTGAAAAAGAGATGGAAACGTTAAGAGCCTTGAAAGAACAACACAGTCACGGTGGTAATACTACCAGGTCAATGGACGAGGGAGAAATAGATGACGCGGAGAATGCACAGGATTCCGCAAGCGAGGATGATTCCGACGACGATTCCGATCGTAAAGGCACGTTTAAACGCATGTGTCCTGTTCTTTGTCACGTATATATTTTTAGTCTCTTTTACAGTTATGCGACGCACTTGGTACGACGGAAACACCACAGCCTAATGGCCTAATCGTATCGTGTCATTTTCATTTTTGCAGAAGAAGACGAAGAAGAGGCAGCTATGGGTCGTGAATTAGAAGCGCTAACTTCCGATATCGATGTTAAGCAGCGCTTGATACAAGAGCTTGAGCTCTCTCAAAGACGTTTACAAACTATGAAGCAGCACTATGAGGATAAATTGTCTCAATTGCAAGCTCGTATTAGAGACACTCGAGAAGAAAGGGACAAAGTGTTGTTGTCTTTGCAGCAACAACCTACACCGCCTACCGAAAAAGTGAAAAAATTGCGCGACGAGTACGAGAAGAAGCTCGCTAACATGCAAAAAGAGATGCGTCTTCTGCAATCTGCTAAAAAAGAACATGCAAGGTTATTGAAGAACCAGTCTCAGAATGAAAGTAGGTTGAGAGGCCTGAGAAACGAGCTTTCGGAAATGAAGAGGGCAAAGGTAAAACTTTTAAATAAAATGCGGGAAGAAGCCCAACGGCACAAAGAAAACGAACTGAGACGCAATAGAGAAATAGCACAGTTACGTAAGGAAAGTCGTAGGCATGCAAACGTGATCAGAACGCTAGAAGCCGACAAGAGAATGAAGGAAGTTGTTCTTAGGCGTAAACAAGAGGAAGTGACGGCACTACGAAAAAGGGATAAAGGATTGAGTCAAAAAGCTGCCGGTCGTGCAGTCAAGTCACTTAATCCTAAAGCACTGAAGCAAAGGTGGCAGACGTTCGAGAGAACGATCGCTAAACAAGCGTTAGCGAAACAAGCTGCCGCGGAAACGGAGAGAGAGATGGAAAGACTGCTTCAAGAAAGAGAAGAGTTGGGAAGAGATTTGGAGAAGCTTCAAAAACAGAGGAGTCAAATTACAAGCGCGAGAGGCGATACCGTCGATATCGACGAAGAAATCGATAATGTGGAAAGTAAAATCAGTTATCTACAGGTAATGTACATTAACGGTTTAATGCGATTTAACGATCGTCCCTATTTCTATGTTACTGTAATGTACAAAATTCTACAGGATAGTATTGCGGAATGTCAGCGGGACATGGTCGAGATGGGCGATGGTGAAGCGGAGAATGAACCCGGTGTCGAAACGCTCATCTCTACAATTCGAACGGTAGACGAAGCACGGTACTTACTTCAACGAATGCTCGCATTTACCGTGGAGCAAAGCTGCATAGCTGCGCAAAAGCAGCTCGAGGTGCGAGATATGGAATCGCGACTCAATCAAGTTGCGCAAGAAAGCGATGTACAACATCAATTGTTGGAGCACGTTTTACGCGATAGAGATCTTTTATCTCTCACAAACAATCAGAACAATGTATCGGCTTATAGCCCAGCCAGTTCAAGAAGCTCCTCTCCTGATAAGTAAGTCAAGCGACGGTATATATCGCTCTTTCGATATAATTTTCCATTTTACTTCAAGTCTTTCGAAGTGGCAGCATTTTTTCAAGAATGTATAATTTACATGTTGATTTCAACAATATTTTTATAAGCGATCGAATTAAACTACTTTTTTCTTTTTATGTACGGATTATTTTCCGCGACATTTATTTTCTGCATTAATATTGTATGCATTTCATTTTTATTCATATTTCGTTTGATAGTGAAAGTTACGGTCAAATTATACTTGGCGAAGAAAGACAGCGTAATAGTAAAGTTAGAAGAAGAACAACGCAACCACAAGAACTTCTCTATGGTATACACGCTAATCCTGAAAATGTCAAGGCAGACGATCAGAATCAAAATCATAATCATCCTCTTACTAGGGTCCCCAGTGCACCAGGTAGTCTAAAGTAAGTATACGACTATATCGGACTTGTACGTGCAAATCTCATCGGTTTGCGAAAGTGATGTACCATTCGGGAAATTTACTACGTATAGTAATTCTCTATATGAATGTACAATTCTACAATATATTTATGTTTGTTTGTTTCAATTTCCGCGTACAGAGGACTGGTATTAACGAGAAATCAGTACGGTAGTACTGGTGGCTCGCCAACTTTGAGTCGTCGCGACAGTACATCGCCCAGAGCTCTGCGACGGCCGATTCATCCTGGTGGAGGCTCCATGTGAGTGATTATCCCGCAGCACATTCTTGTTCTTGTATTCCTTATATATTTCTTTCTTGACGTCCTATTCTATGCACTATCTAGATGACTTTTATTTTCTCGGGGTAATCTTTATTTTATTGATTTTGTTGGAGACAGGAATCGAGTGCAAGTATTTCGTGCCTAAGAATATAATAATTAATAATTTGAATGCGCGCACATTAAAATGAACGTGAAAAAATATTAAATGCTACAGATTTCATGGGGGGGGGGGGACCAACTTTTCCGTACATAAGTTGTTACAAAATATACGCATTTAGTTGCGTTATGTTACAAGAAGTATTCTCGTTTTTTTATTACTCTCCATATACCTATATACCTATATATAATGTCTCTGAACTTGTCAGGCATTACGATAAACATTTCCAAGAGTTACACATTGTGAAATAAAATATAACCTTATATGTGGATAGTATATATATCTATATATATATATATATATATATATATATATATATATATATGAAACTATCCATACTATACATATATCAATATATGTACGCACATGCATATAATATGGAGTATACGTTTTCTCTAATAATAAAACCTAATGGGAAAAAAAAATAAATCTAGGTTTATATACATTTACAAATAAGTAAGACATGTACATTAATCGATTTTACAGTAATATATAATGCAGTATATATTACTGCAATGAATCTGACACGCGATATATCATTTCTATATATTTAACTCTTACATTAACATGTTATTAATAATTGCAATAAGAAAAGACTAGTTTATACGGAACATGTATCTTCAATATGTATAGACATAAGAATATTATATGTTTTGTAATATAGGATAAAGAATAAAAGACAAAATTTTGTAAACAACACGCGGAAATACGATAGCTATCGAAAGACCTCCTTTTGGCTGTTCCTTACTTACATATTTCGAAGTACGAAATTTGCATTTGACGATGGCTGAAATGACGAATAATTGTGCTTAATTGTGCACTATATTCCTATACACTGGATTAATATAATATTTCATTATCTCTTTCCTGTGCACGCATGTTTAATATAATTTTCAAGTCGGCATGATTATTAGCCAAATGCCGGCTAAACTAACACGCTAACATAACACACCTATTAGGGAGCAGGTAGCGCATACGGATATATCTTCACCTCCTGGATCACCGACTACGTACAGACGTTTCAATAGCCGCGAGGAAAACGTATTCTCCAGATTAACTGCGAACAGGCAGCTAGTCGCGTCTGAGCCACAACCAATGAAAGGAATTATCTCGCAGTATCAGGGCAAGGTAAGCACTAACTGGTAACGAGCCTCCTGCCTCTCTTTCGGACCCAAGTATTAGATATCATTCTTCTATTAGGTGCAACCACGGGCCATTTTGCAATGTTCTCATGTTGCGGAAGGACATGGCAAAGCTGTCCTTACTATATGCGTGACGTCAGATTTACTTTTCAGCGGCTCGAAAGGTATAATATATGAATACCGTGAATGCGCAGATCGAATCGAGAAATATATATATATATATATATATATATATATATATATATATATATATTTGATCAAGCACAACGTGACCGCAATAACAAACGAGTTACTTTGTGAATTTTTAGATCGCACCGTGAAAGTATGGGACTTGGAGACGGGAATTGAAAGTTTGACTTTAGGTGGACATCCTAATAACGTCGTTGCCGTAAAGTATTCCGCTGTTCATCAGCTTCTATTTAGCGTATCCGCGGCATACGTTAAAGTTTGGGATTTAAGAACGGGCAACAGCTGCATAAAAACGTTGCTTTCTTCGGGCCAAGCTCAAAGCGGCCCTATCGCATTATCGACTCCGTCTAGGATACTTCAGGTCCCCATGGGCGAAACGACGATTAACGATTTAGCGCTCAGTTTGGACGAACAGGAACTATATACTGCAGCTAGCGATAAAGTTAGGATATGGGATCTTCGTAAATTGACGTACACCGCTAGATTGAGCACACCACACACAGCGGCCGTTATGTGCTTGGCCGTTGCTGAGGATGGTCGAGTAATAGCGGGTAGCAAGGATCATTTGATATCTCTCGCCGAGCCTAATATATCCGGACCGTCCGTTAGTTTAGCGCCACCACATTATGACGGAGTTCAATGCTTAGCAACGATCGGTTCTACATTATTTTCCGGTGCGTCACGTCGTTTTTTCGTCGCGCGTATCACTGCGCGATCAAGTTCAAATCATTTATTATTAATTAATCATCTTCAGGCTCTAGAGATATGTGCATTAAACGATGGGATGTAAGCAAAATGGAATTGGTTCAATCCCTAAACAACGCTCACAAAGATTGGATTTTGGGATTGTGCACGATAAATAACGGTTCCATAATGATTTCGGGATGTCGCGGTGGTATATTGAAAGCATGGTCAGTTCCTAAAGATCATTTAGGAGAATGTACGCCTATCGGAGAAGTGCGAGCGCACGCTTCTGCTATCAATGCTATCGTGACCAATCAGCAGCATATATTTACAGCGAGCAAGTAAGTAAGACAATCCAAATGTTTTAATGCTTTTATATATCCAGCTCTGTGTCGAAAATACGATATTCGATAATACAATAACTCTCTAACGGTCCGTAAAATGACTGTTAGCGTATCAGATATGCATACTTCGGTTCGGCACGCCGCGACGTGATATCCCGAGTAAAATAACGTCTCGGATGTTGATTTCAGCTCTGGGGAGGTGAAGCTGTGGCGTATACCCGATTCCTCATTATCCATGTCCATCTCCACAGTTTCCCTTTAACCTTATTTGCTTTTTGCTCGTGCGTCAATGTGCGTCCGTTTATCTTGTAATATTTTTTCTGATAATGCGCATGCCGTTACCTGTATTTCAATATTCAAAAGATTTTACACACGACGCGGCGGTAAAGCTGCATTATTTGTTATGCCTTCGTCGAATGTTTTTACCATACATTTTATACGCAACCCTATACCATACAATACAGTAACTAATACTAAAAGCTTAAAGTCGAATAAAGATGTGCGATTACATTTTGCAAACTTGGTGTCTATATTTACGTTCGCATTATTTCTGCAAATCTTGGGGTGGCATAATTTAATCGCCGCTACAAAATTCATAGCTATTTTCAAAATTGAACGTCACGTTTGAGAGGATTAAATTTATAAGTACACGAGATCCACGAGCATCTTCTCGCTATATACGAAATAAAATATGTAATAATAATCATTCTTTTGCCAGTACAATATAAATCCCACAAAGAGATAAATAATTCAATAAAATAAAATCAGTTTTTTGACAATTGTATCGTAATAAGTCCATCAGTCTAGGGCGTACGGATGTTTAATTCGTTATTATTTGCTTCTATGTTGTTTACTCCACTTTGGTGCTTTGCATGGTCATCGTGTCGATACGAAGCGATGGAACTGTGAAATTGTGGAACTATAAACGAGACGCAAGGACCTTCTACAGGAGCAACTCACTCAAAAGCTAACACATGTGTGTCGTATATACTACACGTATTATATTTAATTTGCAATTATACAGTTTTAGTTTAATTTAAATGATAACGCACTTGATCCATTCATTATCAGTTTGTACCTTTTTTGTTATACATTGCTATTGCATTGATTTTTTAATCGATTGTTGAAAATATTCTTCCTAAACGGTTTTTTTACGTTTTGACTCTATCGTAATTTTAATAAATATTAGGAATTGTGACAATAAAAAAAACCTGCAGGACAATACGCATGTTTGTCGCTTAACTAACAAGATGACGAATTATAACGTTAACGTCTGTTTGGAATAGGAATAATGTGCATTATCATAAGATGCCTAAAAATGCAGGGCTTGGATAAAATATTGTCCGATAGGAAAAAAAAATTATACTTTATCCGATATTTATTTTGTTACGAACATAAAGATACGATCGTAATTATAATAATTATAATATTTATTCTTAGTACAAATAATAATTGTTGGTTAATACTGTACAGTCTGAGGTCTCTGTAGGTTCCAAATACTGGATATTGTCAGGGTTGGTTATCGGTCAATTTTCTTCTGAAAATTTTAAAACAGTATTATGCCTTAATTATAATCATAATTGTCACGAAAAATAAATCGATTGTATAAAGAAAAAAAAGGAGGAAAAAGGAATAGTACACGATAATTTTGCAGCATTTCTGTATGGCGTTTTATATATGTATTGTACATACCTCTTTTTCTTTTTGTGCGCGGTAAGCGATTCTTGACCACTGTCGTCCTCGCTATCTTCGGATCGACTACTGCTGGTACTGCTCGAAGAGCTACTCGAAGAACCGCTCGATGAATCACTGGCAACACCGGTATCTTCTTTCACGTCTATAGTTTCCGCTAAGGTTGCCAGTTCGGGTTCTTTATCGTTGAGTACTTTCAACCATTTTCGCGATAATTTTGGTCTTCCTCGTACCTGTTTGCGATCAAGTTATCGTTAATTTTCATAGGGCTTGTGCCGTATATGCATATACGTCCAAGTATCCTTGCTAAATAATCTTACGTTGATATTTCGTAACACGTATGACGAAAAATCTTTTATAATAACAAAATTATTTATATTTTGCATCGAGTTATTACCGTTTTATGCCAAACTACCGGAAAGTTGGTGCGCGAACAGAAATTCTGCGTGACCGCTATAGTTTCGTCCAGATTTAATACGATGTGCCACCATCCGCCGGGAATGAAGACGGTCTCACCAGGCGTCTGCAGAATCTCTATCGGGCGACAATCTTTTGGCCAAGTAGGTAGTTTTGTGCGTGGATAGACAATGGAAAACCACGTAATAGCTTCGTCTCTTTGTTTCCCACCTTCGCCCGCGGTTACTTTCAGAAGTTCGCGAGGAGTATGCGTAGGAAACAGACACCAGCGTTTATGGCCGGAAATTAACGCGTTCCACGCACTGGTACCCAATGGGTCTATATGTATCCCTGTACCTGTTGCAATTTTTTTTTAGTAGAACGTATCTTTTTACGCTTCATTAACTGCCGATTACAACACGCGAGACAAATTCGTATTGACGCACGGCATATATGCGCCAAGTCTTTAGAAGCTATTGCAGTTTGAAAACAGCACAAGTACATAAATATTTTAATATTTAAACTATTTCGAAAACAATTTCATAAAAAAAAAAAATTTTGTTTCACACTTTCAATATATTTATATATTTAATAGCGCCCCTACTCCTTTTTTTTTTTATTAGATAGAAAATTCAGTGACGCGCGCGCGCGCACATACACACGCAAATCCACATACCCGTTTTAGTGTATTAACCTAGCTATTTACCAGATCTTGCAGGCCCCATAACAAACCAACGATACGGCGGTCTTCGATGTTCCCCGGCATGACGAAAAAGATCATCTCGAAAGTATTTAGGAATTACATAATCGTCCAACAATTTTTTTCGTCTCGGATGTTCACCAAACGAGCTATCAAAAATGTATAAAGGAGAATCGTCTTCGTTATTAAACATGTATCGAACGTAGTACTTCATCTTCATTTTTACACTATATCCTTCATTGTCTTCTCCGCATTTAAACTTTTGATTCCGATATTTCTTCGCTAGCCTCTGAAATCGAAGAAGAAAGTCGGTAATCCTTATATCAAACTTATTTCCGCAAGTTGGGATCGAAGACACGACTAGACGTCTTTTCTTTTTCAATCGAGTAGACAAATAAAATTTAGAGTTCGCTTATGATAATCGGGGCGACGTAGGTAGTTTAATCGTTCGCAAAGGAGAAACAACCCGGTGAGAGTCTCATACGTCGTACGTCATACGGGACAGAGATACGTCGATAATCCATTTAATCGTACATCCTTACGTATGTAATAAAAAAATCACGATACACACAAAGACCAACCTCTCGAGTCCATTTGTTTTGGGCCCTCCAGCCATTTTGAACACCTCGTATTATCACAGGCTTATAAGGTTTCTCGTATTTTTCTACGAATTCTTCCGTAGTCACGTTGGACTCGTCGATTCGTTCGGCATTGTCTTGAAATTCCCAAAACTTTTGGAATCTCTTAGCGTAGCCGTGCTGAATCCACGCTGCCTTATCCGCGAGCTCTAAACAGGACGCATTAGGAGTTTTCGGCACTGGACTTTTATCTCTACATCTAACAGACGTAATATAACGTAACGTAATAAAATAAATGTGTTCCCACAAATCCCACGAATCGCAGATTCTCGTCGAGATGCGTACATTGGATGCCTAAAGGCGGACAAGTGGATTAAGATTATTCGGGAAATCGAATTACATCATCGTCGACCGTCGTTCGAGGGGTTCAAGGTCTCGAGAGCGGGGAACGGTACTCGACAAGTCAACTCTTCTTCGCGAAATAATCGTACGTACGGAGCCGGTAAGCACGGTACGTTTGCGACGATTTCATTACGCGTCAAGCTTCAAGCTTGGGCGTTTAACCGTTTAACGGACAACGGATAACGCCACGCATAGACGAACGGACACGTGAAACGGAAAACGAAGAAAGGTTATATCGATGTATATGTTGTCGACGACTCGTCAGTCGTCAGTTGTCACTTTGCGGTAACTAACGGCAGGTAGGCAGGTAGGCAGGTAGGCAGGTAGGTAGGCAGGCAGGTAGGTAGGTAGGTAGGTAGGTTACAAATCGCCCAAGTTTCATCTTCTTTACCTGGTCGAGCCTTCTTTTTCACCTCCTTGATCCTCTTTCTCGCGCGATGATCCAGCTTCAACTCTTCCGTCATGACTGCGTTTGTATCGTCTATATTTATATTTATATTCTAATATCAGAGAGAATATATTTACAAATCGCGCAATAGGTAACAAAATTTGAAAACGTTGCAAAACGTTGGACGACTCACCACTCACCACGACTCACGACTCCGGAGTCCGGAGTCACGACCACGACCACGACCACTCACGTCACGACGTTGCAAAAACGTCGTTCAGTAATAATCGGCGATAGCGGATAGTGGAGTAATCGGGCTCAGTGCCAGTCAGTGCTGCCAGATCGAGAGAAAAAAACTTTACGCTTCTGCGCATTCAATCGCGTGACAGGTGACAGGTGACAGGTGACAGGTGTGACGGTAGGTTTGTTCGTATTGCTTGAAATCCCTCTGATTATACGATTTCATTGGTCAAAATCTAGTAAGTCAGTTCACTTTTCGTATCTTCACCTAGTTTCAAGAACCGTAATAGGCCCCCCTGGACGCGACGAGCGATATCCAATGGGAGCTCTGCTTTTCCAGTGAAAAATTCCAGTTCGGAAAAAGCAGAGCTCTCATTGGCTATCACTGCCGCTCGTCGCGTCCAGTGGTCAACATTCAACATCGAAGAGGCGCAGAGGGGAATGTCTGGACTCCGGACAACTCCGGAGCACTCCGGAGTCCGGCAGCCGGACCGGACCGGATGTAAGGAAGGGGTCGCTGCTCGCTGCGCCGAGCGCCGAGCCGCGCCGCGCCGCGCCGCGCCGCGCCGCGCGAGGGAGCACGGTAGAAGGAAGAGGCATGACGCCATCTTCGCCATGTTTTGATGTCGCCATCCCCCCCCCATCGTACAGAGAGAGAGAGCACGGTAGCCCGTGTTTTTTAGCGCGTGCTTTTTCGTAGATTCACGTCGCACGCCGCACGCCGCACGCCGCGCGTTCTCGGCGGTCCGGGCGGTCCCCGGTGGTTCCCAGTGGTCCTCGGTGACACGGCCCGTCGCGTCGTAGCCTCCCGCAGCCCGTCGATCTGCGTGCGCGCCGCGCGAGGCTGGATATAACCCTCCTCCTCGTCTTCGTCCGCGTCCGCGTCCGCGTCCTCGTCCTCGGTCAAAGTTCACCGTGGGCGAACGGGGACGTTTTCATGTCCGTGGAAGTAGCTGCGGTGCGGGGGGGATCCGCGAGCGTCGTCTACGCGGTGTTTTAGCGCGGGAGAAACCCAACGGGACCCGGGGGAGAGAAGAGAGATCGATCGGATCGAAGCGGCCGTTCGCACGGACGAGAGCCCTGTCACCGCCACCGCCACCGCCACCGCCACCGCCACTTACGTTATCACTGCCTCGTCGCCGTCGCCGTCGCCGTCGCCGTCGCCGCTCATTCCTACCCATCGACGACCACCCTCGCGACCTTCGCGACCGACGGCATTTCACTCGGCGTTGCGCGTCGTTACGTCACGTCGCGCCACCCGAGAAGGTGGATCCGAGCGGATCCCTCGAGTCCGTGCGGGACGGATAGAGCGCCTTACGTGCGTGCGTGCGTACGTGCGTACGTGCGTACGTGCCGCGTGCGTGCGTGCGTGCGTGCGTGCGCGCGTACGTTCCCTTTACTCTTCTTCGTCTCGAATACTCCAAGAGGAACGAGGGAAAGGACTCGCTAGGAAAAATGGAGTTACGCTTGCACTCGCCAGCAGGAGCGGAACCGATCGTCTATCAGTGGCCTCTTACTTCCGGATCGGGCTCTGTGAGTAAATTTCTTCCCAGACCCCGACACGGCTTGCGCGACGACGGTCGCGAACGATCCATTCTAACCGAGATCACCCGTTGTTCCTCGCCTCACCTGTCCTCTGTCCTATCTCGCACCTATCGTTGTGTTGTACCCAAACGTCTTACGTACGTATGTGTCGCAGGATCGTCACGATGGAGCGCTGGACGTTATCGAAACTATGCGATGGGTTTGCGAAGATTTGCCAGATCTGAAATTACCCTTGGAAAATAACGTCCTTTGTGACTACGATCCGAGAGACTACGAAAGTATGAAAAGCTTGTGCGACCGATTTAACAGAGCCATCGATAGCTTGGTACAATTGGTACGTTTATCTCTGTGTGTCGCCGTTGCTCTATTTATTCAGACTGACTTTTATCGCGACGCAAGTATATAATGTAGGCTTCATTTTCACGTTTTTATTGGTTTGCTTGTGTTTTTTTGTTTTTACCCCTTTGAATCTTGAGCCCTTGAGCCCCTAAAGCGTCGAGCGTCGACGTCGACGTAAAGATCTATGTATATCGTTGTCCGTGTCCTATGCGGTCCGTATATTGATGGTTCGGTGAAAAACGTATCTATAGGAAAAAGGCACCAGCCTGCCAACCCAGAGGCTGAATAAGAGACCTAGTAGAGGTTTGCTTCGTCATATACTTCAACAAACTTATAATCAAGCTGTCGTCGAACCGGACAAGTTAAATCAATACGAGCCGTTTTCACCCGAGGTCTATGGCGAAACGAGTTACGAGCTTGTATGTCAGATGATCGATCAGATCGATGTGACGGTGGACGATGTCTTTGTCGATCTAGGTTCTGGAGTTGGTCAAGTGGTTCTTCAGATGGCAGCTGCAACTTTGTGTAAAATTTGTATCGGCGTAGAGAAAGCCGACGTACCATCCAAGTACGCACAGGTACGAGTATACGCGAGTTAATAAGTGTGCGAATATATTTATTTGCGCAACTGCCACGACTGCGTATTTCGCGGCGATTTCAAATCGGTTTATCGGATTTCATTGTAATAAAATGACGTATCGTGTCTGTCTGTCTGTCTCACTGTAGAGCATGGAAATAAATTTTCGAAAATGGTTAAATTGGTATGGGAAGCGATGCGGAGAATATCGTTTGGTGAAAGGAGACTTCTTAGCCGACGAACATCGCGAAAGTATAACTGGAGCTACGATAGTGTTCGTTAATAATTTTGCGTTTGGCCCAACGGTTGATCATCAGTTGAAGGAACGCTTCGCCGATTTACGGGACGGCGCGCGTATAGTGTCCTCGAAATCGTTTTGTCCGCTAAACTTTCGAATAACGGACAGGAACTTGAGCGGTAATACGATAGTTTCTTTCTTAATGATAATGAATATCTATATTTTCAAAGACTTTCGTAATTATAAGAGTTTGCAATTTTTATCCCGACAGATATCGGCACGATAATGCACGTCTCAGAGATGTCACCGTTGAAAGGTTCCGTCTCTTGGACCGGTAAGCCGGTGTCGTATTACTTGCACGTGATCGATCGAACTAAATTAGAACGTTATTTCCACCGCTTGAAAAACAATAAACAAGGTGGCTTAGATGAAAACTCTGATTCTGTGATAAGCAACACTGCCAGCAATAGTAGTAAGATTTCTAATAGGAGTGAAAGAGGTGACAGAGCCAAGAGGGATCTTTCGAGGCAATTGGACAGTCCGAATCATTCGGAGCAGCAAGGAACGAATAGTGACTCCGATCTGGACGACAGCGCTGTTAAGAGTCGTCGACAGCCAAACAAAATACGGAGGAAATTCAATCGAAAAACTACAAACGGCATTACGAGAGCCCCGGCTAGAGGTAGACAGAGGGGAAGAGGCATTAAGAGAGCCAAGCCTAAGAAGCCGATCAATATATCCGGATTAGATCTGTTGCATAGTCAGACTTTGCTCAGCACGTCGCCCCAAGCTCTTGGGAAAAAGCCTCCGCCTGCTCCTGGTTGCGTAGACCAACAGTTGTCTTCGTTGTCGCTTTCTTTGCAATCGCATTCCATTTCGGTGCACGAAGAACTCAGTATACCACCCGCTCCGTCCGCGACTCCTTACGCTTTACAAATACTTCTGGATTTGTACAGGTAACTATTTTATTTCTCTATCTTTTACATCTTTCCCTCCCTTTCTCTCCGTCTCTTTGATCCTACTTTTCCACGTTGTTTCAATGTTGTAAACAAAATATTTTTTTGCCACAGGGACCAATTTATGCTTATGTTAGAATCGATGAGGACGCCCGCTTACGAAGTATCCATTAATACGGATATCCTGAAAGAGAGAGAAAGAAACTCCAAGCTTCAATCGAGAGCGGCGCAATTGGAGAAACAAATCAAAGTGCTGATAGATGATAGCGTAGCTCTCTTGAAAGCGAGAATGACTGAATTAGGCATCAATGCTACGTCACCCGGGGATCTGTTAGCGAAAGCTAAGGAGATAGTTCTAAGACACAAACAGTTACAGGCTAAAGCGAGCAAATTGCAAGCGCAAGTTGCGTCTATGGAAACTGAGCAAAATAGGCTAGTGGCGCTCAGACATCAAGAATTGCAGGATAAATATAATGGTCATGCGAATGCGAATGGCATAATGAATCCACGTCAACCGCTCACTGAGGATTATTTGTTAAAAGAAATTTCCGCCACGCTTTCCCAGCGTAAACGATTACACTCTCAAGTATGTATCTCGGTACATTTGTTAATCGATCTAATAATTTTGTACGTGTATACAGGGTGTTTCCTAATAAGTATGTATATACACACACACACACATACGTAAGTATGTATGTATGTATGCATATGTATATTTTGCGCGGAGCAGAGATTCGTTTCTTTTGAATTTCATCGAATCGTCTTTCGTGCAACAGGTTTCAAAACTAGAGCACGAATTAAACGTGCTGGAAAGGACGAGTAACGAAAAGCAAGCCGCTGTCATTGCTCAGCAGCAAAAGGACGCGATTGGAAGTAAACACTCGCAAAATTTACATTACGGTGGTCAACAGCAGAATAATAAGAATGGAGCAACGCGTAAAAATAGGGAAGGCCGTTCGAGGTCGCAGGAATGGCCCGACGTTCCGGATGTGGGAAAAATACAGGAGAATAATCCAGAATTATTAGCGCAAAAGATTTTGGAAACGGGAAGACAAATCGAGGCGGGTCGTGTACCAAATAGACAGAGTGGCAATAGTAATTCCAGAACTAGACTGCCACAGGCATCTCTCAGTTTTTCCACCTCGTCCTCTATTTCATCCGCACAGTCGCAGACGACGATAGCCAATAAAGACATACCGAATAGAACTCAAGAGCCACCCAGAGTCGCCAATTTTGAGGATAGACTAAAAAGTATCATCACGAGTGTATTGAATGAAGATCAGCAAAACAGGAATAAGCAACAACAGATGCAGTTGCAGGTGCAATTGCAAAGTCAGTCCGAATCCGAGAGGAAGCGCGTTCCATTACCGCAGAATGTTTCTACTCCGGATTATACTCAAGTGAGTATACGTCGACCAATCGTTACTTTTAGCAATCTTTCCTGTCTCTTTTAATCTTCAAACACGTTCCTTATACGTTCGTTCATCTAAATGTAACAATAATAATAACAACAACGTGTCTCGAACGTGATGCGTTGAGCGCATATGTAATATTTTATCGTTTTGCAGGTGTCACCCGCAAAGCTAGCACTGCGCCGTCATCTCTCGCAAGAACGTCTCTCGTCGTCTCATTTGACATCGTCCGACAGATCGACAATCGAGCCTAGGCAATCGTCGAATTATGACAATGGGCTTGCAGCGGGTGGAGGTGGACGTGGGTTACTCGGTACTAGGACGATTGGTGACCTCGTCAGCGGAGAAATAGAAAGGACTCTAGAGATATCTAATCAGTCTATAACAAACGCCACCGTTGATATGAGCGCGATGATAAGACCCGAAACCGTCTACTCTCCCATTAGTAGGCCAGCGAGTGCCGAGGGAGACGCCGGTCTGTCGACGTTGGCGCACGTAGCTAGCTACGCGCCCACCTCTTCGGGAGCTTCTACCTCCACACTTACGACTAATTCGAGATCGTCTGTACTCCTCACTCCGGCAACGCAACCACCACCACCGAGGTATCTATTTCTCAAGTTGACGATTATTTTACGCGATCTATCGAAACGCTTCAGGTGCAGATGAATTATTTCCATCAGGTATACTCACGTTCAATTGCCGCGAGCGGATATTAAGCCTTATCACGAGTCTTACTTTTCGGATAATCCCTCTCAGTCGCTCACGCAATCCCATTCAGCGGCGTCACCTCTACACTCGTCTCAAAACACATCGAATGGGGAATTGTTACCTGTGGAAGGGCTCGCAGCGTCGTTGCACGCTCGAATATTGAACAATCGCAACAACAACAACAACAACAACGGCAAAACTGAGTCGACGCTTGCCGGCAGTAGAAGGTAGAGATATTTTTTTAAACATTGCAGTCGAGACCGGCAAGATGTAACCATGTAACACGACGTGACACGCTTAGATGTATTCTATGTGTACACGTGTGTGTTTTTATTTATTTATTTATTTACTTACATATATATAGATATCAGCCATATCCGCGATACGCGACAAACAGTAGTAGTAATGGAAACGCGACGACGAGTGGTACGGTAACTGCGATTTGCCAATCACAACCGTTGATGCCAGTAAAAACGGAAGCGGTTGTATCGTCGGTAAGCACAAGTGGAGCACCTCTAAGTCCTCTTGTGGAACCGCATTCCAATACTTCGACGCCACTAGTCGATGAACCCCAGATGACAACGCAAAGACAACGAAGTGTCGTTGGAGATGACGGTAATAAAGTCTTATGCTTTTGGAACTTGAAAAAAATGTCTCGCTAGAATATTGATATTGAAGACATACGCTTGGAATGATCTGTACTCCAATTGAGTATGCTTTTCGGTACAGTAACTACGGAAGGTTTATCGCAATACGTGAAGCGAACTAAATACTGATTAAATACCGATGAAATTTTCAAAGTGCTTTGATTCCTATTACACTCTCAGATATGTGATATGACAAACATTTATACCTATATAAATTCAAATTGTTAAATAACGAAAACTATATATCGTAACATTGCCCTCATTCATCAATTCAATATGAAGAGATATCTTTCACATGCAATTTTCTTTTTCAAGAGAAGCGCGCGCGCGTACACACACACACACGCACATTTTTTCTGCATTTATTTTATATGTTTTATATTTATTTCATATTCTCTTGCTATCTCTCTCTTATATATATATATATATATATATATATATATATTGTTACGTATATATATATACGTAACAATAAGGGTTGTAGGACAGTACTGTCGACAAAAATCTTTGTGCTAAATACAATGCTAAATGCCACTTTGCTTAGGTCCTTCTAAATATCGTATTAGTTTTCACTCTTTCATGCATCTCCCTGCGTATTTATATGCACTAATGGTTTACGGAGCTAGAAAACCCTGACCTTTTATTTATATTTATTTTTGTTGTTGTTTGCTGTATTTGTTAGATGCACTGTAGCTGTTTGTTGGTTAGTTCTCTCTGTCACATACTCAATCTCAGAATCCCTGAAGCTTGTTTTATTAGAGATTGAGACGCACAGATCAGAGGGAGAAATGAAAAAAATACGGCTGCCTGTGGGTTGGTTCGTCGGTACAATCGCCGGTGAGTTGTCCCACGGGGGTCAAAAATCATTTTGCTATTTGATTATATTCTAATCGTTCCGTAAAATATATACATTTAAAGATTTTATTATCTTTCTTGCCTTATATAGGCATACGCGAGCAACGTACGTCCCTTCTACTTTGAAAACACACAAGAGATACTATATTTATTAGAAATCAGTTTTTATGAAAATAAGCCAGACATGCGAGGATACAAATTCTACTTTGCCAACGAATTATATGTATATAAACGCATGATGAATCAGAGTTTAAGCGGATGTATTCTAATTGGTGGACTGTACTTTTTTAGTGCATGTTGCATGACAAATTTTGTTTCATTTCCTATTCATTTTACTATTTGCGATCCACTTTCAATGTAGCTGTTTCAGTTTAATCTCAACTGATAAAGCACACATATAAGTGTATTAATATTAATATATTTTGACTCGCATCTGTTTTAGCATGATGTGCATTTCACATTCGTAATAGTGCAGTTTCGCAATAGTTTCAAATTTAATTTGAGAAATTTATTTTGCTCTTGAGATATACAATTAGTTAGTACAACTTTGATATTAGCTACGCAATTTAATGTTGGAAATAAAATTGATTTTAAGTTCCTAATTTGCACTTTGTTTCAACATTTGCATCAAATATTGAAACATAGGAACTTGTCTGGCACTTAAAATTTGCTTTAAAATTATTCAATTGCACACAACAATTTACATTGTATAAATTGTTTATCGATGGATAACGTATATATATATATATATATATATATATATATATATATATATACACATATACGCATGTAATATGTAGACTTTGATTAGAATGTAGGCAACTTTTATCTCTTGTAGAGTATATATCTCTAAGATATGCAATATGTAATTTTTGCGCTTATGTATAAAAGAGGTAATTGCGGATTATATACTCCGCAACTATACTCCGTACAACCGTATCCGGTTAATGGCTTATTTTTATGAAAATTTAGTGACACATGATTTATCCAATGTTTTATTATGTGCATGTTACGATGATTAATTGAGATTTATTTTGCAGATGGAGAAGCTGACTGGCAAGATCGTATTAGCTCAGGATTTGATCGCTTGGTTGCGTTTGCTTCTACAGAATTAGATAAACGTAGACGATCGACAGAAGGAGTGAATACAAGTCCTGATAGTGGATTAGGTTCAGATAGCGCCGTAATAGGGCCACCACCTGTACTACCTTCTCCCGATGAAGCATTAGGGCCGCCGAGAACACCTTCTCCGACTAGCCCCCGTCCCACAAATTCATCCAGTAGTAATCCCCCGAGTGGCACATCCTCCTCGGTACCTCTGAAATATCAACGACAACCAGATCCTGAGCGACATCATTTTAAGAAGAAATTTTATCGTCATGATTGGAATAATTCTGCAAGTACCAGCAAGTTTCGTCCTAAAGGCAAAGATTGGGATTGGAATCATTCCGGGCAATGGCCTTCGAATGACGAACAATCCTAACTTTATCTACATTGTGCGAAACATAATTTTCTGTATGAATATTAAGAAAATTTTTTTTTTTGCTTTTTCTTCCGAGCCTAGGTGAGGGAAACAAACGGAGCATTGTTTTTACTTTTAAAGTTATTAAATTATTAGAATTGTTCTCATTTTGTTATTAATAACTCTCTTTTATAATATAATGACGACACGTTTTATCGTGGACGTGGATAAATATGCGCTTACAATATACAGAAAAAAGATATCTTATATAATTAAATAGATGAAAAATCACAGATTGTTTTTTTTTTTACTTTAATCATATTGAACTGTGACTTTAAAAGAGCTATTGATCATGTGAGCTTTTTTTGTGTTTTATTTATACATCGAAATAAATTAGATTTATTAACAAGTAGCCGCAAATCTTAATCAACAATCGTGATATATTTGTTCTTGCTGAAGATGTAAAGATCCATGAGCGTACGAAACAACTAATTTAGTCTGATATATAACATAGAAAAATAATTCATATTTCTCTTACTTGTAACATTATAATTTTTCATATTGCAACAATGAGGAAACAGGAGCCTTAATGAAACGGAAAAGGAAACTTGTGTCTATATGTGAATACTTCAGTCGATAAATGCTTCTAGTACATTCAACTTGAAATAAATGTGTATATAATTATAAGATTAATAATGTAATTAATGGATTTATCGATTTCAAGTTTATATATGCTGATTAAGATTGCAAGGCTATTAGCAATTACGCATGTTATATTGTGAAGAATTTACAAATTTTGAAAGAGAGTTATCAGATATTCACTGACGTAGTATTTTAACGTATTATTATTATTATTATTATTATTATCAGTAATCAAATTTTTTGTAGGGTTTTGTGAATAATTCTCACCAATTAGGTCTCTTGTAACAGTAATACAATATTGTTGAGATTGTATGCCATGTCTGTGTAGATCATATAAAGGTCTCGTAATCTACGCCTGTATACACATGCACACAAAACACATAACACAAACATAGATGCATACACATGGCTTGGTTGCTCTGCACATTAGACATGTTAAAGAAATATTATAATGTTGTAGAGAGATCATAATGTAGGAATCTATCGTAACGTATGTATGTATTGTGCGTGCGTGCGTGCGTGCGTTCGTTTACGTATGTATGACGTTTGATGTGTATGTATGTTTGTACGTATGACGGTATGTATTACAGGCGTATTACGGTAGACCGAGCAATTGGCATTGGAAAAAAGAGGAAAAAAATAAGCCAGCAAAACCTTTGTGTGTTCGTAGCGAATATTGGCTACAAATTTTATATACGGCTATATCTTCCACCATTTGGAGGATATATACCTAAGTGTTCACTGTGGTTCATAGAATTATGGCAACGGACCGTAAAAAATAGTCACTTAAAATGCATTCGTATTTTAAGGCAGAAAGTTGAAGGAAAATTTTTGTTTTCGGTACACATCTACATCTACATCTACATTGTTGTGTGACTGTGCAAAATATCCAAAGAATGGCAGTTGCGAGTCAGTTTACAAAGTTTTATATGGTGCGTCATATAATTGGGCATCATGCATGATTTTCGGTGCTGCGGAATGAATCGAGCAAACGTCGAATAAACGAGTAGTACTTCAAGTCGACGCTTTAAAAAAGCGATGCGATATTACATGTATATAAAGGTCCTTTCTTTTTTACATTGCCGAGTTATTCCGGTCGTGTACAGGGCGATTCCTAATTATATGTCAATCCAGCACGTAATCTATCATTTACATATTATGATTTTGGAATGTGCCACGCCGCACGTGTGAAAAATAAGGAGAAAAATGGGCAAACTCGGAACATCTTAAATTTATCACAATTCGGAAATTTGATTGTGAGGTGATCTGACCAATCTATATTCATTTGTTTATGTAGATGTTTATTTTGAGCTCTGATTTATTGCCTGTGAACAAGTATTGACATATAATTTGACATCATCTTGTACATACGTGTTGTATTACAATTTTAGTATTTTATTTCAAATTGCACTTGAAAATATCGTTATTTGATATCGCTTATCCCAATTCCTATTTGATTCTCTATCTAATTATTTTGGAGACTTGGAGAGATAAATTCCAAAATCTATCTGTATATAATGTACACTGGTACAGATATTTTTAAGTGTTATTTGAAATGAAATAATATGACTGTAATATAGATATACCTATACATATATATACATATATGGAAGGATCATCATGTTAGACTGTGAGAAATTGATTATCGTATTATTTAATATATCCTCTAAACGTCATTATGTATTTATAGTTAAAACGAGCATTGCCAAGCATGCTAGATACACTGCCGAATCTTCTATGAAAATTAATTTTATTATTGACCGCAATTATTATTTATTGTTTTTATTGAGATATTTTAATACTATTACTATTTGTAACAAGTAAAATTTTTCTCTATTATTTCCACCTTCCCGCATCTAGCAGTTTTCTAGCGGTACTTTCGATATAAATAAAACGATTGCTTTGCGGTACTTATCGTTACTGTTGTTACCTCTTTTATCGAGGCGCAGTTTATCAGCGTACAATAAATGACAAATTCTGATATGGATCTTAATTTTAGAACCCAAGAAATCAAATTATCGTCAAACTAAACTCAAGTGCGCGATACCGTTGGTATCGTTACGCGGTATACGTCAGCTACGGTATAAATCAGTTTTTCCGGCGGGTTACATCCGCCGCTGCAGGTAGCAGGTAGCATAACTCAAATTAATTTCTGCTCCAAATTTAAAATATATAACTAGCGTATAGAGGACATAAGTAGGTGTCAATGACACAATGGATATTTTTAAATACAGGTGCCAGCATGCACTTTATACGTGAACTTCCGAAACGATAATGTGAATACGGGTTTTATATCTTGTGTGTATATATATATACATATATACATTTATATATACATATGTGTATATACATACACAATATATATTTAAATATATAAAGAGCCGTTAAAATTATGTTCTTCCAAGTACTTGAACTTGAAACACACGGCAAAGAGCATGTTCTCTGTATCGAGGTTGATGTTGATAATTTTGTTGAACGAAGTGTACGCGCGTAATATACGAGATACCGAGGTAATATTGCTGCCGATATGGGATTCCAAAGGCGCACCGGAGGTACGTTAACGTAAAGTTTTATCTATTTATTCTTTAAAAGCGTACGACTGTCAAAAATTACTATATTCGATTACATAATTATTATTCGATTTACAGATTCCTTTAACTTTCAAAGCCTTTGGACAATTGATTCAGTTGAATCTACGTAGAAACGACAATATAGCATCGCCTCAGTTTCAAGTCTGGAAACACAATGCCAAGGGCATCACGGAAGAATTGTCGCAGTTAAATGCACCAGATCCTTGCTATTACCTTCACGAGAATCGCGTCGGTTCCGCAGCCATAAGTTTTTGTCAACGTGGATTGGTCGGTGGTATTCTTTGAAGGGAAAAAAACTGACATCTTTTTTATTCTCTCTTTGTATATGGATATATGCGTGTAGAATATTAAAAAAAAAAAAACAAAAAAATGTATTTCTGTTTGCGATAGCACGGGCTCGTCTTTCTGGAGAACGTTACTTTGGAGATCACGCCTTTGCGAAACAGCCTCGCATCTTCACCCTTACTCGTCGACGACCGTTACGCTAAAGAAGAAGTCGATCTTTCGTTGGGTGAACCTCACGTGGTTAAGCGATCACCGCCGAGGCCACCCGTTGATCTAGATGTCGAAGAAACGAGGCGACCGCGACGTCGAATACGAGATTATACAAAGGGAAAGTTAACGTTAGAGCTGGCAGTCTTCTTCGACGAGGCTGCGTATCGTTTATTCTCGCCATTCCTGGACGAAGACGACGGGAAGATTCGTGACATGTTGTTAGCGTACGTGAATGGTATTCAAGCTCTGTATCATCATCCGAGTCTAGGTGTCGCGATCGACGTCTCGTTGATACGCTTAGACATAATTCAGAGGCAGCCACTCGATCTACCGCACTTTGGCGGCGAGAGAGGTAGCTTGTTGGATTCGTTTTGCAATTACGCGAACGCTCGCAATCCTCCGGAGGACGCTCATTCGCGCCACTGGGACATGGGTCTTTACGTGACTGGACTGGATCTTTACGCGGTCGAAAACGGAAGGAGGAACGGCGCTACCATGGGACTAGCTACCGTCGGTGGTTTGTGCATCCCACGTTATTCCTGCGTGATAGCAGAACTGGGAGTTACGGATCAACTTGGAAAGCCGTATCCGTCCGCGGGCTTTACGTCAGTTTATATCGCCGCTCACGAGATCGGTCACAAGTAAGTCATACTTGAGCGATACGATTGCTTTGGCACGGTACGGTATGGTATATTTGGCGAATCTCAATGATCCGTTTGTTTGAAAGCTTAGGAATGCCGCACGATTCGAGCGGCAATGCGTGTCCGAGGGATGGGTACATAATGTCACCCAGCAGAGGCGTTCGAGGTGAGACGGTTTGGTCCGACTGTAGCCGTGAGGTGGCCAAGACGCTTTCGCGAACGAAAATTTGTCTCTCGGATCGACCGGAGGAGTCGCGAAACACCTCGGATGCACTTGCGCACGATCATTCGCGATATCGCGATCTACCTGGGAGAGAATGGACCGCCAAGAGGCAATGCGAGTTACTTCTACGGGACAAGGACGCGGACGTTGTCACGTTGTATCAGGCTTGTCAGTCTTTGCAATGCGAAACGCCTCACAGAAGTGGATATTACTTTGCAGGACCGGCATTGGACGGTACGCACACCGCACACCACGCACGCACGGTTGCGAGTCATCCTTGCTGAATAGCTAATTAATTTTTTTCTCCCCAGGAACTCGATGCGCATCCGGTAGAGAGTGTCGCGGTGGAGAATGCGTGCCCGTCCCCGCCGAACCGCCGCGGCCGGAATTATCCGACAAACAAAAAGGTAGCTGGAGCGAATGGAAGGAAGGTTCCTGCAGTAGCGGTTGCTTGCAAAAATCCAAAGGCGCTCGCATTAGACGACGGTTCTGCGAGAATCGAGATCATAGGACGGCGAGAGATTGCCAAGGGCTGTATTACGACGTGCTCCTGTGCAAGGATGAGAAACTTTGCAAAAAGAAACGCAGGACGATCGACGAATTCGCCACGCTGAAATGTGGTCTTTTCGGCGAAAGACTATCGAAATTAGACGGCACGGCGAAAGGACTTCAGGCGGCTCACGAAACCGACAGGCCGTGGATGGCCTGCGCTGTATTCTGTCGACGAAAGGACATTGCCGCTTATTACGCGCCACGCGTGGAATTAAACGACCTTGGCCTTGACCCGTACTTTCCAGATGGGACATGGTGCCACACCGAAGAGGGCCAAGATTACTTCTGCCGTCAGCATCACTGCCTGCCAGAGAACTTTCGATTCGGGAAAAAATTGCCGAGAGTTTACCGGTACGAGGACGAGCACGATGAATTGGGACCGCAAAATGCACAAAATCGACTTGGGGTCGCTGATCAGTTTAACAACAGGTACTTGACATCAGGCCCAGACGGTTTACCCTTGCTGACTTCTGTATCGCGCGGCGTCCCTTCTCCGCTCGACGAAGATGGATGGATCGATAAGGATTACGTCGAATTACCTCCATCCGTGTCCGGACTGCCTTACCCCGTCGATTAATATAATTAGTAACGGTGAAAAATAAAGAGGTGAAAATGAATGGGGGGAGGGGAGGGGGAAAGAATCGATAGCTATTAGGCGAGACAAAGTCGTTCGCAAGGAGGAACGCTCTGCTACGTAGAGCGGCAGCTCGGACGCGCGCACGAGAGGACGAGAGCGAGAGCGCGATGACGTCATCATCCCCACTTCACCGTCTATTTTAAGAGTGTCCCAATGTTATATTCGTATTTCCATAGGAACGGGATGGAGAGAATCGAGAGCAATAAAGAAGATGTGTATCGTATAACTTAATATTTCTCATATTATTTAGCGTACAAATAATTAATCAACCATTAAACTTAGGAGCAATTACATAACGGGACGTGTTCGCTCGACATCCGAGTGAAACTAATTCGGATCGAGCCTAATTTATATATTCGTTTGCGTCTCGCAATATTTAATGTAAAGAAAGATTCTTTATATTAGATTAGACAGAGCGTACGTACGCGCGACAAAAAAATGACGTACAAGACTCGTCGCGATATCTGAAATTTTCGTTTCACCGTTCTTCCACAGTTTTTCTTTCCTTCGTTCTCGATCTTACAACCTTACGCTTAAATATCGTTAAACGTGTCACGCGTAGCAACAAGTGCGAACCGCACTTGAGCGAAAACGGATAAAATTTCTGATATTGCATCTGGCGTTATCTTACAACAACCTTCGTACGTACCACGCGTATATTTCTAGGACGCTCTCGCATACACACTCACGCATACACGCACATACGCGTAATATATGTATAATGGAGAAAAAGTAATCCAGACACGACAATCACGTGAAATTAGCAGATTCTTTATAATTATTTTATAATTTATAATTTAGTATATTTATCTATATTTGTGTTTATACTCTGTTTACGGTTTTTTCTTTTACTCGATTGAGAGACCAATCGTGCTACACATAGACACCAAGTCGCTGAACTTCAACTCAATTGAATGTCGACGTAACGTCGAAGAAAATACATATTCATCTTATTTGATTTGGCCTCTAAGAGCAAATCTTGGAAATATTTAATCGTTCTCGATCATTCCACGTCACGGTCGTCGTCGTGTCGCAGTCACTATCGTCATTGTCGTTGTCGCTACGCGTCTTCGCGTCTCTCCAAGCACTAGAACGTACACGAGTGACGAAACACGGGGCGCATCCGTAGTTTTGCCGATCGAGACGATTAAAGATGTGAACGCGCATCGATATTTCTTACATTATATACGCATTTGCGTATCTCGATACGACGCGACGAGCTCAATTGGGTAACGTGTCGTACAATATATCTTTGGCGCTTTGGGTTAAAGTTTCAGGGAATTTAATGTCAAACGACACGAGAAGATCGCCCTTCCGCGACGGTTCTTTGGGGAAAGGTAGACCGTGTCCTTGGAACCTCTTGACCGTATTCGGCTTGACAATCTCCCTCGTTAAATTCAAGGGTATCTTTTCGCCGGTTAGCGTAGGAACTTGGACGACGGTGCCGCACAAAGCTTGCTTCAAGCTCAGTTTGCACGTATATCTAACGTCGCTGCCTTCTCTCCTGAACAGCGGATGCGGCTTGTCCCTGATGATGAAAACGATGTCCGCCGGTTCCCTCCTCGGCGATTGATCGCCTTCTTTCTGAAAAGTGATCTTGGTGCCGGCTTTCCAGCCTGGCTTTACATTGATGGTGAGAAGCTTGTCCTCCTTCTTGGAGCTACCGTCCGGCTGGATGGCCCGTCTGCATATCTTCATCTTCTTGGTGCAACCTCGCAGAATCTCCTCCAAGCTGATGTACAAATCGTGCTCGATCGCTGGATCTTGGGCGCGATCTTTGCCGGTCCCTTTACCGGTATTCGGGCTGGCAAAGTTGAACGAGTGCGATCTAAAGGCGCCGCCTTGTCGCGGCGGTCCCATGCCGAGACCGAAGGGATCCATGTCGATGTCCATGTCGTCGTCGTGGAAGGCGAATCCTCCGCCGCGGTTGCCAGCGAACTCGAACAAGTTGTGAAACGGGCTGGCCGAGCCGAAGAATTGCGCGAACGTCGCCCTCGGATCGCCGTGGAAGGTATACGTCGCACCCCCTCCGCCTCCGCCGGCCGAGGCACCCCCTTTCAGACCCTCCTCGCCGAATTTGTCGTAGACCTCCCTCTTCTTCGCGTCGGACAACACCTCGTATGCCTCGGCTATTTCCTTGAATTTCTCCTCGGCACCGGGGCTCCTGTTCTTATCGGGATGGTACCGCAAGGCTAACTTTCTGTAAGCCTTTTTTATCTCCTCGTCGCTCGCTCCCTTGGCTATGCCAAGTATTTTGTAGTAGTCTTTTCCCATCTCCCCTATCTCTGCCTCTGCCTATCTCCTTCCTGAAACAACACCCAAACGTCCAACGTCGTACAATGTCCTCCCACCTTCTTAACGTATTCGCATTCGCGCATATAAATGGTATTACAAGCGGTAAAGTAAAGCGAATCACCAGAGAAAGAGAGATGTCTTTTCAACAACAGATTCTTCGACGCGACTCAATTGTGTAATTTTTAATTTCAGATCTCAATCAAGATTAAGAATTCTGCCATTAGGGGCTAATAAAGGCACGCGACCTTTATAGAACGGATCGTTGTCCTCTTTCTTCCAAATCTCTTTTAAATCTCTTTTGCTTTACTTAACGTCAACAATGTCGATACAGACTAGATACTCGCGAACTAGAGTTTACCGAGTCACGTGCGCGCGTTCGCATCGCCCGACGCCCTCCGCTCTCCGATTATCGAGATCGGCGCGAATTAATAAACCGCATTGACAATTGACACGCAGGGCCGAATGAAACGAAACGAGTGGTAAGTAGATGGAACCAAACGTGCATTTGCACGCGCGTGCGGGCCCCCGTTCGTCGTATCGTCAAAGCCGTCGCGAGTCGCGATACGAGCACGGGCATGGGCATGGCAATGGCAACGGGAACCGGGAACGCGAGTATCTCTGTCCAGTGTCCGCGACGCCACACAAATTTTCTGCCATTTTTTTCGCGTCGAGTCCCGAGCGATGGAGAACCATCGGGAGCGGGAGCCAGCGCTCCAACCGCTCCAACACACCCACGTACGTATCACCGATATCTATTTCTGGCAATGATGACCGCGAATACGCGACGAACGTTTCGCTCGTTCGCACGATTCGAGCTGCAACGCAAAAATAAATACCCCACCCTTGGACAAAGTTTCGCGTCGTTGCCATTGCCTCGCCGTACCGTCGACGTCGTCGTTCCATCTCTCACAGTTTTCACATTTTTCCTACGCGCGCGGGAAATCGACCGACGAGAATACGAGAAAGGATTTACACGCGACAAACGTACGGAGGCGTCAGAGGCGTGCAAGGTTACGGATTTTCTCTCCGCCTTGTGCCTTATAGCTTATAGCTGCCCGTTGGCCTACTTACTATCTCTATCCTCAAAGGATTATTCCTCGTAAGAGCACGTATATACGTTTCGCTTTCGCACAGACGGACACTTGGAGCTGCTTAGAGCACAAAAGCTGGAGTACGTTCGCAACGGTCGACGAAGAATAATCGCGAACAAATCCAAACGACTCTCAACTCTCAACGTTCCTTGAGCGCCTAAGTACTTATCGAGCTGTACCGCAACCGCTGTACCGTGCTGTACTGAACTGTCGCGTAACCTCGCCGTCCATATATATATAAACTTTCCATCTACCAGCTTCCGGAACTTTCGAGAATGAATCGACGGCCGACGCCACAAGCCACAGCTTCGCAGTTCGCAGCCGCAGCGCTCCGCCTCGATGACGTCAACCCTCGATGTCGATGACGCGTGCGCGCGCCGCGCCGCGCCGCGCGCTACCGTCGCGACCTGCCGCGCGCCGCGCCAGTTTCGAATATCTTGGAGACCACATTTCTGGATCGACGGATTTATTAATTAATTAATATACAATCAATTCCATTGTCATCTACTTAAACGTAGAAACAGGGCGTGCTTGCATTCTCGCGAATTTGGCGGCATATACTTGTCGTAAAAGTCCTGAACAAACTCTTCCACTTTGAAACCGAATTTCTGGTACAATATTAAAGCGGGATTCGTGGCCGACACGTGTAACGTTACGTCTTGTCCCATGCAAGTTTGTATCAAGTGGTACAACATGAAGGTGCCGATGCCGGACCTTCGCCACTCCGGGCGCGTCAAGAAAAACGAGACGTAGGCTTCGTTGTAGCCAACGTACGGTACCAATATCGCGAAGCCCACCACCAACTTTTTATACGACACAACGCACGTGAAGTCTGGATACCGCAAACATTCGGTCACTAAAACAGATATTTATTATGCGATTGCGATATACGTACGCGATTTGTTGCAAAACTTTGCAAGATACACTTACGATCGATCCCAGGCCAAAAAAACTGACGACAGAGACTGTTGATCGCGGGAACGTGTTGCGGTCTGATGTAAGAATAATCGATGGACGCCCTGGCCGGCGGTTTCCATCGGGGATCATTTCCGTTTACTTTCGCGCACAGCTCTTCCATGATCCTCAACCACAGTGGCCGACAACAAGCGTCTCGTCTTATAAACGGCTTCAAAAGTCTATTCGTATACGGGCTGTGTACGGACGTAGGTTCGTTGTAACCCTGCAACCTTTGTTCGAATATATGTCCCAGATCGTCGCTAAAAAATCGATCCAACACTCGATCGTTGTTTCTCGACGGGGTCACGGAAGCTCCCGATTCAGATCCGAAATAGCGATCGACGTCCAACAGAGGAAGCCGATACTCTCTTTTCCTCTTTCGCACCGCCAGTTTTCTGTATAGCCTTTTAACAGCGGCCGGCGCTTCGTCGAGATCAGTCTTGTCCTTATTGAGCCTTTGCAACAAATACGCTTCCTCTTGACGAGTCATGCGCGATATTTTTTCATCTGGAATACACATATGCGTGCGTCTACGTATAATTCACGCGGAAAGAGAGAGAGAGAGAGAGAGAGAGAGAGAGAGAGAGAGTGCTATTGCAACTCGCGCATGCACGTCGCGCGAAAGGATAATTACTGGTAACGACTGGTAAAGACTTGGACCAAGGTCGTTGACGGCGTTTCGCTTCTTTGAACAAAGAAGCTGGAGGCTGCTCTTGTACGGAAACTGGACTGTCGTTGCTATCCTCGTAATCGCTTTCCTCCTTAATCTCTTTAATTTCGTCGCCGCTACAGTTTGGCGATAAAGCACTCGTATCGCACAACCAGTCGCAATTATCCATCAGCTGTGCCAAATGGAACGCGTTGCTTTCAGATTGGCAGTCGCGGATCAAATCGGAGATGGATGGAACGTCGCTCTCGTCGCGTAACGTTGTATCATCCTCGAGATCCATATCTACGATACGAAAAACAAGATAATTCTCTCGATCTAACGTTCGTTCGTTTGCGTGCGTGTGCGCGTGTGCGTCACGGTGCTTTCGGTTACTCAAACGTACCATTTGGCTCATCCTCTTCCAGTAAAAACTCAGATAGGGTTTCCGTAGGTTGAACGTACGCATGGGAATACATAGAGGAGCCTTTATTTTTGAATAGCTCTCCACCGCAGTTGCTATCCTCTCCGATCGAGAGACTGGAATCAGACTGCGCGGGACTGTCCGTGAGCTTACGAGGTAATTTTGCACCTACGTATCTTTTTCTATCCATTATCATTTTGCTATCTGGAAAAAGACATTGTTCGTACTCCGCCTATCGATCCGTCGATCCTCGCAACGTGTCAATTGCGCGCGTTACTTTTGGCGATCAAAATTTCCGGAGGATCGTTGTCCAATAGCTTCCACCATCCGGACTCTCCTAATTCCGTGGTGCCGGATTTGAAAAAGATGCCGCTGTAATGAGACAACGTACCAGATATGGTGCCGATCCACGCCTTCTTCTTTTTCCTGAGCACGATCAACGTTTTGCGTTTACATTTGGAGTACGTTACGCGATATATTGTTATAGTTAACGCGATACGGAGTAAAATACTTACACGGTCCTCTGAAATAAGTAATCCCAATTTCTCTCGACAAAAGTACCGATATCGGATTTCCAATGAAAGTATCCTCTTTTACTAATGCCACTCGATTTTTCACGTAGATTGTAAAGCGTCAAAATAATAATGTTGAGCCATGGCATTCTGTCGCGCACGACCGTTTCCTCGCCTAGTGGATTGCAAGAGGCACAATTAAGTTCGAAGAAAACATCTCCTACGAAAGACACTGGAACGCTGCCTCTCTTCAAACATGCCGTATGTATTATTTTGTCGCATCCACCGCTACAACGTAACGTTGGTTTGTCGTAAGGATCGCCCGCTTCGCCACAATTCTTGCATTTCTCGACTTCGCTCAACCCTTTCGAACTTGTCGCGTTTCCCACGTGTTTCTCAATCTCAACTTCAACCTCAACTCGAACGGCTTCCGACATTTTTACCTGTTTCCCTCTCGCAGAAACGCGGAGTTTGCGGCAAAAAAAAATCTCTCACTCGAGTCTTAACCTCTGTTACACAAATATCTCTGACTTTTCTGTTTCCGAGAACGGCTGTGTCCCGCCTGGTCCTGCCCCTGCCTATAGCTAAACTCGAATTCTCGTCCAGCATCTAGTATTTTCCTGTAAAAAACCCCCGCTGCTCTTTTACACACATTTGTCATTGTCACGTACACGTAGAAGATAAAAGCCGGAAGGCTGAAAATCATAATCGTAATCACCTAATCACCTTTCGTCTTGTGGGTTGCGGGTTGCGGGTTGCGGCTGCACTTGCGGGACTCGCACTACTCGCAGTTCGCAGTTCGCAGTCGCGTGTGAGCGTGAGCGCCGTGAGCGGTACGAGTATACGCGAGTGTGCGTCCGTGTGAGAGCAGCCCGAAAGAACTTTAGTGCGTTAGCTGACTTAAGATCGTTAAGCCCGTGTCACACTACGTATCGCGGACACGAGTGCGACACGGGCTTTTTAGGGTTGATTGACGGAGATCTTATAGATTGATCTGGGTTGATCCAGGTTGATCTAGATTCTAGATTCTAGGACTAGGATATTATGGGAAATCGAAGGTATACTTATACAATTTACATCAAGTTGGTCTTTTTATTCGAGATATACAATACAGCCTTGTTATAAGAATACCGTATAAAATATATCGTCCGCAAGTTGATCCCGGGGAAGAGAGATTTCGCCAGTTTCTTCGGGGTTTAATTATACGACTATATTATATACGGATCAACAACACTTCGGTACCAATACCAATACTATGTTTACGCGCGAGCGTTACTTCTGTAGTAACTCTCGCGCAAACGTAGCGCGTAGTAGAGAGTACAAACGTTTCTTTTAAAACTCTAAAATTCCAAGTTTGGTAAACTGCCGATCAAAAGACAAGCCGAGAGAAATAATTAAACTAGTTCTATATCTCGTACGCATATGGACGACCAAACGTTACGCGTTACAAATGTACAAGAATACAAGAATGAGATCTCCCGCGTTTTGGCATTTATTTATATTTATATTATAATTTGAAATTGTGCGCAGGGGGTAAATCATATCCATATGTGACATTAATCATCGTTACACACGCGCGCCGAATACTTATAACTTGGTCAAATTGTCAGCTGTGCGCCGTGGTATTAATATTAACGTTATTAATAACGTAGATCGGTCCACGTCGCGTAAACGTAAAAAGGTCACGATTGATCTACTTTTCTACTCGATTTTAATATCGCTCGTCGCGAATATAAAATGTATCGAGTGCCACGCCATGTAGCGTATACGGATAATGGATACAGATACGGCACATATCCATTAGCGAGCGCAAGTGCGACAAGTAAAAAGGAGATTAACGATTTCTCGCAGGTCTATCTAGTCTCGTGAAACGCAGGTACCTTTCCGCGCGTGAGACGCGTGCTTTACACGAGTTAACAATAACAATAATAATTTTTGTTCCACGCGTAGTTTCGCTTAATCAGTAGAGCCTTTTCTCATAGGAGAACAAGCCGTGTACGTTGCCCTCCTGCTGAGCCGAGGGCGTTCTTCTTTCGAATTTCACCTCCCCGCTATACGTCATAGATCGCAAGGCGGCGAGCGACCTCGCTCCGATATCCTGGCAGCCGTGCTTGATCCCGCAAGTCAAATAAGGGAGAAATTTAAGCACCGAACCCTTGTCCGCTATAGAGCCGCTGACACCTTGAGCTACCTTCAATTTGTCCATCTCGTTGTGAAAATATCTATCCATCGCCGAGCCCTTGGAGTCCTTCCTGTCCATGGCTTCCAACGAGCCCATCCCCCGGTACTTTTTAAGTCGGACTCCGTCGCTGAAAAAATACTCGCCCGGAGCCTCGGAGGTTCCGGCTAATAGAGAACCCATCATAACGGTACTGGCGCCTAAACTGAGACCTTTGATAATGTGGCCGATAAACTGAATCCCACCGTCCGCTATGACGGGGATCCCAAATTTTCGGGCGTATTCGGAAACCTTGTAAACGGCGGTCGCTTGGGGCCGCCCTACGGCCATCACCTCCTGCGTTATGCAGATGGATCCGGAACCCATACCGACGCGCAACGCGTCGGCTCCCGCCTCTATAAGATTCTTGGCTTGCATCGCGGTCACGACGTTACCAGCGATCACCTGTAAATTTGGATACCGCGACTTGACGTACTTGATCATATCGATTTGATACGTCGAGTTGCCCTGGGAGGAATCCAACACGACCACGTCCACGCCAGCCGCCACGAGCACGTCGAGCCGGTGCTTGTCCGTCTCTCGCGTCCCTACCGCGGCTCCCACCAACAGCTGTTTGTTCTCGTCCTTGCTGGCGTTCGGGTAGCTACGGTTCTTCTTCAAGTCGGTCCTCGCCATCAGGGACACGAGTTCGCCTCGTTCGTTGACGATCGGAAGCTTTCCCTTCTTGGACTTTTCCAAAATGACATTGGCCTCTTGCAAGGTTACGCCAGCCGGCGCGGTGATCAGATCCTCCAAAGTCGTCATAATGGAGCAGAGCGGTTTACGTTGGTAATCGGGCAAACGTTCGAGGAAGTCGATATCTCTGGAGGTGACGATGCCCAGCAGCTTGCCGCCGACTTTACCCGTGTCGGTGACGGGTACTCCGCTAAAACCGTGCTCAGCCTTGACGTTCAAAACGTCGTTGACCGTGTGACGCGGCGCCAACACAACTGGATCCCTGATGAAACCGTGCTTGTACTTTTTCACCTGTAAACGGGAGACGAGCGTGTATATCCGTCTAAAATTTAACGCGGGAGAACGGGTTCGAAGAAGGTCGGAGCGAGAGAGATTACCTTGTGCACCTCGTTGGCTTGATACTCGGGGATACAATTGTGATGTATGATGCCGATCCCGCCGGACAGGGCCATAGCTATAGCCATGTCGGACTCGGTAACGGTGTCCATCGGCGAGGACACGAGGGGTGCCTTCAGCGTGACTTTTCTGGTTAACGGTGACAGCAGATCGACTTCGTCCGCGGTAAAATCGATGTAGCCGGGAAATATGATGAAGTCGTTGTAAGTCAATCCGTCACCCGCGGCGAATAGCTGCGCGGCCGACAAGCCGTCGTCCGGCAGCGGCACGTCCGCCGGCTTTACATCGCCCGATACGTAGTCCGCCATAATTTCCCGTCGCCCGTCGCGCGTCGCGCTTTACGTTTCGTCGAGCCGAAACCTCGTGAGTCGTGGCGACTGGTGACTGGTGCCGCGTGCCCTACCGTCCCCGAGGAACCAAGCTCTCTCTCTGGAAACAGGAAGAGCACCGAGGAGCACGTGCTACGCGCTACACGTGCGCCGTGCGCGCTCGAAACTGTTGGCACTGTTGACTGTTGGCAGTCGTGGTCGTGGCTCGTGGCCACTCGTGGCTCGTGGCTCGAACTCGAACTGGAGCTCGGAGCAGCTCGGAGTCTCGGAGTTGCTCGGCTCGGCTCGGCTCCGCTCGGAACTCGGAACGATCTCACTGTCACTCGGCTTGAGAACAACACCAAACAACACCGACGAGAGCGAGAGCTGAAAGTCGAGAGAAGGCTGACGGCTGACGCTGCTGGCCAATGATCGTGTTTCAATTAACGACACTCCTGACACCGCTCACTCCGTCAGGCTATCCGGAGCGGAGCTGGGACTGCTGAGAGCGACTAGCGACGAAAGCGAAACTTGGGTTACGGAGTACCCCCGTACTCCGCGGGATACGAGATAGGATTTACCGTCGATATTTCGATCGCTCCGCGCTCGAAAACGATTAGTAACGATAGCGTGTCACGTGGACATTTCTAATCGTCGAATTTTCGCGCGCTGTACGCCATGGCTCGAATGATCTCGCCTTGAAAGTTTCCATCCATACGCAACGTGGACGCGTGGACCCGTGGACGATAGAACCGCCCAATCACCGTTGAAAACAATGGCAGGGCTGCCGTTTTATTTGGAAACTCTGATCGGTATATTGGCTCCAACATCCATTTTTATATGTATGATAAAAATTAACTTTAATCTCTGCAACGTGATCTAACTCATCTTTAGCTCTTATGGATCATAATTATTTTCTCGCGCTACAACACGTCGCGAGAATTGCTAGCCTCATTGCAATTAAGTTTCTTTCGTTTCTTCATTTTGTATTATTTATAAATATAAAAATCCAGCACGGATGCATTGGCGGTATACACAATTACATGTATATATATATATATATGTATACACTCGTATACGTAGGTATAATATACAATATATGCACAAAACGTGGAGAAAATTCGCCGAGATGGAATAAAGATAGAACGAAACACACGCGTAGTGAGATTAAAAAAACGTGCGCGTTATTACACGCGTATACACATCGCAGCTGCTATATGGAACACGTTTAACGCGATTTTCGCAGATACGCGAGACACGGAGATGGAATAACGATCAACGACGAATGAGGCAATACCATGAATTTGGCAATAAGACTTTAAGCGCGAGGCCGCGAGCGAAAGAGACGAAGATTTTACCGCTTTCGATCGAATCTTACTGGTCGTAAAAGAATCGTGGTCAGGACGTCGATAACTCCATCGAGAGCTTCTCCGAACGACGATACGATGTATCGGAACGTCAGTTCGATATACGTCGCGTTCTCGTCCTCGTATTCCTCGGCGAAGAAATAGTCGTACGTCATAGGCAAAAATATGACCGCGACGTACATCGCGATGCACAGCAGCGCTAAAAGGAATCGTCGGAAACGCCAAATTGGAAGATAAATTAAATCAGAATATTGAATTAAGTTGATAGAGCTATTTTTTTCTTTTCGGACGCTTATATATATATATATATATATATATATATCGTACCTATGGCTCGAAGTCCGAGCAACCGCTTGCTCGCTCGCTTCATCTTTTTTCGTTTCATCTTGATCCTGTTCGCAAACACGCCGGATGACAATCCAGAAACGGCATCGGAAACTTGGCAAACGCTTCCACGCGCATCAGCGTTAGACGTTACGTTTGCAGCTGCGGTCGTCGAATCTCGAAGCGCCGTATTGATCATGCAAGAGAGTACGGAGCATTGTCGCAGCGTTTGAGATTCAGGTAAATGGTCCTCGTTCGAACATTCTCCATCTCTTTGTCTTCGTCTTCCCAACGCCGCCGCGTTATCCGCGTTATCCGGCTTGGCCGACGGCGCCGACGCGATCTTGCGTCGGAACGGTCCGAGTTTCCAGTAATACTCCCAATAACTTTTGTTCAATAGCTCTCGGGTCTCTAGAGGAATGGACGATGGCTTATCGTCGAATGACGTTCCGTGGGCGTGGGTCGGAGTGCACGCGGAATCTGTAATCGCCAAACGGGATTTCTTTCGAAAGAACGACTTTGCCTTTCTCGACGGATTCATCGGTGCGGCTTTACGTTTCGCATTGACGCGCCGCACCCGCCGCCGCCGCACCCGCCCGCGCCCGTCTTCCACAGCTCTCTTACGACGTTCCTTATTCTCATACTTGTCACCCTTAATCCCGCAAACTTGGCTCGAGACTAAACTTTCCGTACCTTTTTCCAATATTTTGTTCTTAGTCATTGCGTTTGCCGAAGGATTGCGATAACCCGCGTTGTCTCGCGGGTCCGCGTTCGCGGCTTTTATGCGTTCGCGATGCGCGACCGCGGTTCGCTTCGTCGTCGTCGTCGTCGTCGGCATCGTCGCGCAGCTTTGACCGCAACTTTCAACCTTACGGAAATTTTTCAATCTTACGGCGGTATTTAACGTCGAATAGCTAATTATTCTACCGTCGGCGTCGTCCGCGTCACCGTTGTCCAATGCAAAGTTTCCGTAACGATCTTTATCTTCGCCGACATCCTGATTCAACGATACGTTCGAATCGACGAATCTCTCCGACGTATCCTTATCTCTCTCGCATATTCTTCGACCGGAAGTGCTTCGCGCACCGTGCCCGTCGCAATACTTGGAGATACTTTTGTTAGTTTTCTTCTCCGTGATATAGATATCGTCGCTGTTCTTCGCGTGACTTTGACATCGCTCGACATCTAAAAACAGCAAAATTCCAAATATCGCGTTCGTGTCTTATCCTTATCAACGCGATCGAGCGATACGCAAATTATATTATTGATAACGCGCGTCATTACCATCGAGTGCTGGGTATTTTTCATTCCTAGACGAAATGGTCGATCTTGTACAGATATTTCCGACAGTTTCTCTCGCAGCATCGTTTTCGCACATCGACGGCGTTTTAACATCCTTTTCCATTTGCGCAGGCATCCTCGATATATCGCGATGGGCGACTACGGGAACTCGAACGGGTGCCGATGCGGGCGCGGGCGCGGGCGCGGACGAACGAGTGGCTTCTACGTTAAAACTGTTGATAGGTAACGCACGTATCTTGTTCTCATCGACCGTTAAAAGCAGCGGCCTATTGCTCTCCTACGTATAAACGTTAAATATACGATATAAGAGCCGTGCTCTTTTAATATTTTATATATATGCTAATGATGATAACGCGATCGTATATAATCTGAAACTTTGCATACTTGTTTTTCACCTTGAGAAATAAATCCGCTTACGACGTCGTGTCGCTCGTTAGTCGCGTGCTGCAAAGCTGAAATAAATTTTGAAATTGTCTCTCCAGATATATATATATATATATAGTATAATTAAATCGAATTGTTTATCATGCCATAAGCAATCGTTTCGTGACGCGACGTAATTTAATTTGTAACATACACGTATTCCAATAAGGGCAATGTTTCGCCTCTAAAATGGATTGTTTGTCGACAGTTTTCTTCGTCGATTTTCCAACTGCACTTGCAGATAATAAATTGTCTACGTCGTGACACGGTGCAGGTGTGTATAAACCATCCACGCTTTCGCCCGTTTCCCGCGATTTATCCTCACGTTGCTCGGTTTCTTGCAAGATTTGAATATCTAACTCTGGTGTTTGTCTGGCGTGTTTTGTGTTACAGAATTCATCTGGCTTCTCAGCTTTTTGTCGCGTTATCTGCCTGTACGTAAATTTCATTGTCCATCGATATAATATTATTGTATTAGCGCGCGGCACGTTGACGAAACGAAAGAAAAACGTAGATAAAAATACATTGTTAGAAATATACCTATATATATTGTAATATTATTGGAGGAAGGTATATACGATATATTTGAGGAAACTGAGAAAAGTAATCATCTTAGAAATTAATAATTAATACCTTCTAAAACGCGGATCGAAACAGCCAGGCAGCCTTTTCCCTATATGCGTGATTGCTTCGTATTTTTGGCTTGATTTTGATTTCAGGTGTCTAATTGTAAAATAAAGAAGGGAAAGGAAAGAAAAATGTATTTAAAAAAATGCAGCGAAATAGATTGAAAATAATACATGTTTCGGAAACTTACCGACATGCGACAGGTTGCACTGTGCTGCGACCTTTTTTAGGAGTTCCCGTCAAAGTGACCACACACGGAGGTTCAATAATGTCGTCGGTATTGTTGCTCGAACGACGCGGAGGTATTTTAGGCCAGGATGGATCGGGAGGAATCCTAATGTCGAGAATACCGTGGTAAAATTGAACGAAATCTCGTCCATGCCTAAATTACACTCAATAATATACAATGTATTATAGTCGTATATATACACAATTATGTACCGTAACGTGCCGACATTACACTTTTCCGAGATTGCCGATAAATTTTGTCCATTTACTGAAAAACATGAAGAATATTAAAGCCACGTATGCTATAATTATTTTCTTGCGACGATATTTTCTATTTTTACCTTTTATATGCAACTCGAGTGTATTTGTTTCGTTATCGCGCGCCATATCGCGAAATAGATCATTCTTAGTACTTGAATTCGTTTATAACGTCATGTGTTACGCTATTTCGGTAAATCGAAACTTGATATATTAGCCTAAAAAGTTATACGAAGGACGATTATTGTGGCAATTACATGTTTCTTCAACATCGAATGCCTTTTTTATGCGATCGATCGAATTGTAAATTTTGTTTGTCATGAGTCAATTGTCTTGGAATTATTTCTTATCACTGCCACATAGTATATACCATGACTATAAGGTTAAACTACCGGACATATAGACGTACGTGGATATAAAAATGAAATCGTTAAGGATCATATTATACTTTATATTATCACATAATCTTTATATAATATTATATGTATATTTTTTTTGTATACAACTTTAAATTTAACTTTAGAACTTAATATATTTACATCGAATATACAATAGACATAGTTATAGCCAGTCTTGGGTTTCGATAGAGAGAGAGAAAGAGAGAGAGAGAGAGAGAGAGAGAGAGAGAGAGAGAGAGAAAGAGATAAAATGTCATTTTTTCTTAATTTTGAATACGACATTATACGAACAATTAGCAAATATCTTTAAATTGAACATGATCGAAAGCGAAAAATCTTTTCCATTGGCGCGTGACAGAGTGGCCAACGCACAAATTGAATTTCAAGTCTGGTTATAACATTGTAGGAACGATCAATTACTACTTATTCGATATTTTTTTAATTTAATGGATCGCATTATTATATACTACTCTAAGGTATAAGGTTTGCGCAACATTATTATTATTTTTTTTTATATCACATCACGTGTCATTAATCTAACATTGCAACTGTCCATCCCTTTGAGATCTTTCTATTTACTTTCTTCTTCAAAGATGTTGCTCTAACTCGTTTCCTCTTTAAAACGGTCTTTCTCTTTCTACGGATTACCGATACTATACTATAGCGTAGTTAAGCGTAGTAGTGTGTGTGTGTGTGTGTGTGTGTGTGTGTGTGTACGCGCGCGAGTATGCACATAATTTTGAAAACATTTTGCAAAGTCGGGAAATGTAATAAAAATACGACGTAGTAACAACGCGTCGTATTTAATTGAATTGAGATCAGTCGAGATGTATATCAATTCTTCAAAAGTCGGATTGGACATGACCGTTGCGATTTCCGACCGTGTACCACGGATAAGACATGTGAGATGTAAATGTTACAACTATGAGAAAGCACATAGGTGCACCTTCGTCCACTTTACAGAACTACCGTCTATCGTCTATCCTTTCGAATAATTAACATTTGTTCCGACACATAATTTTGAAATCGATAAATAGTTAATCTCGCAGTTTACGAGATACTCGCGTTTTACACATCTATCTTATCTACACCTTGTTAATATTTGAACACAACATAGTGAAACTTGTGCGTGTGTTAATTTATCGAAGCGGAAGAAAAATGCGGACGTAAATTATTTCTATACAAAATAATGGAATCACTAATATTGTAACGACTGTCGAATTAAATGACGAAATTATAGTTTAGTAGCGGGATATGAGTCGACAGATGTGCCATGACTAGACGCTTGGAATATAAATGTAGCTCGAATCATTATTCTCGTCGAATACAAAACTTTGATCTCACGTCATTGATTTTCTATACTCTCTATGAATATGAGAGAGAATGAGTACTTCCTCTTCATACTTTTACTATCATGAAATTTTTAATTGGTCCAAAGTATTAGCACTCCCTTTCCACTATATATATATAACTCTTACTTATTAAAACTATATCTCATTTGTGTGTAATACTTTGTCTAAAATCAGCCGAATACTAAAAACAATAAGTACAGAACGCACTGGATGTGCCCCGTTTGTGAAAAACCGTTACTTTTCGCATGAAGCAGAGTGCTATTTGTTTTTAATATTTGTTATTCATTCATTAATCATCAATGTTATAAAGCTTTAATAGCATAAAAAATATTACTGTTTGGTGAAAAGTATAATCTTATAAACGAATATTTCTTTGATTTTCATTAACTCTTATTACATAGTATATACAGATTTCGATAAAGACACTGAATTTCTTGTTTTTTGCGAACCTAATAGTTACAGGGTAGGGATAGGGTATAGCGCGCGAGACCCAAACCATGCGATGCGTGACCTCGAAATAACAATTATGTAGCAGATCTTGGTAGCACAGTTTATGAAAACTGTATTCGCGTTTGCGAATACAGGATAAACTGATGGTGAGAAATGCAAAGAGGTAGTTTCAGAAATGCACAATGAGCACGATGAACAAAGCACAATGAGCACGAATAAAGCACGTTAATTGCGTTTGTCGTGTAAATTGACTCGCAATTGTTATTGTCAGGCAGTAATATCATCATTTTGTGTGATGTTTAGCGCGAAATAAAGCGATACATTCGTATGGGAAAAGTAAGATTCTGTGGTTATCGTTACTTCGCCATAAGATATATAAAAGAATCGACAGAGCGAGAGGACTGAAATGAAAAATCTGGTACACACGGCCGATGGAGGCACGTACACACGCGAGAAACTATGTTACTATATACTTGGTTGATAAGTTTTCTATTATGATGACGTATGCAACACGAGATGTTTTACCGTGTTCTCAATTCTCTTATTATTGTCTCATTAAGCTTCATGATCGCCGCTGTCTATTCCTATTAAAGACTCTGTTTGCTCCGCTTCAAGATCTGGGATTCTGAAAATATCAATTTCCCATGCATTTTATATACACATATAGTACACATATATTATGATATCATAACACTCTGGTCAATTTACATTTTATCATTATTACAATTTGATTTAATTACACACATACACGCACGCACGCACGCACGCACGCACGCACGCACGCACGCACGCACGCACACAATGTATATATGTATGGTGCACATATACGCTTTACCTTGCAGATCTGTTGTTTCTCCTGCATATCCAGATGAAAAACCTTTTTATTAAATCCATAACGGGATCCCACGTGTCGTAATAAGATAAAAGAGATACCGTCAGGAATGCTAAAAGCATTGGAATACTTCCCAAATAGAAAATACAAGGGTATTCAACCTTTTTCAAGAGGACATCGGCTACCATTGACATGGGCATTGTTAAGCTTACGGCCATCGTTGCTACGAGAGATGATGTCAGAAAGCAGCCCCTGTAGATATAATAGAATGCAATCACGTTACATAAAGATGCAAGAGTTGTTGTTGTTATTATTATTATTATTATTATTAACGTATAGTAATGACACGTTGAATTATATTGAAATTACCATAGCCAAAGAACTTCGCTCAGAACAGTGCCAATTAGACCGTTTATAATTAGGAATGTCCATTGGTGGCTATTGGGCCATTCAAACTCTTCCCAATGGCCGTAATGAAGAATAAAGAACAAAGGCCACAGAAGTGTTAAATTGAATATTCCCACAAAGCCAAAAAACATTGGTATATCCATCTTGTCTTCGTGATCTACTTTTCTTTTTAAAAATACAATGTACGCAGCATAGAAAAAAGCACCGACTAGAGCTAATATTACGCCCGTTGACACGTTATTACTTTCTATAGTTAAATCCGAAATACCGACTAATACCTGTAAGTAAAGAAAATGTTTTTCGACATATATATATATATATATATATATATATATATATATATAGACAATATATATATATATATATATATATATATATATATATATATATATATTGGAAAATTTATTTTGTTTGCGTGCATCAGCGTCAATAAACTTGCAACTTACCAGTCCAAAGATGCTAACTACCACAGCAGCTAATTTGGATAGCGTAAACTTATCCCCACCGTTACTAGGAAAAGAGGCAGCGAGAAACAAAGTGAATAAACTGGACGTCGAAGACAATACAGTAACGATTCTGGCTTGAGTTTGCTCCAATGATATCTGGTATGCGTAATTTGCCACGAACCACTGGAAGAAGGCAGGATCGGTAGTACCGTATCGGTGATGCCGACAGAGGGACATTTGAATTTCACGTTATGTTACCCACAAATAAGCAGAACACGAGGGCTATTTTAGCCACTTTTTGTACAGAAAATTTGTTTGCCCGTCGCCTCGCGTGTTCTCCAGCTCTAACACTGGCTTGATAACTAAGTCGCGCCAATAGAGCCTCGGTGGCATCGCTTTCCGACATATGCCGTACTTCCGCCAGTTTACTGAATCTTACAGAGCGAATGGACGAATCGTCGCTTTCCGTGCCCGACGAACGATCGCAATGGTCCGGAGTTTTTATCGGAACAAACGTTGGATCGCTCTACGATAAAACGAATGGTCATTATTAGATTAACAATTGACACACGTGGCGCGCACATGTGTTTCGGATAAATATAATTTACTTTGAGAGAGAGAGAGAGAGAGAGTTTCAACACTTTTTTTCCAAAGCAATTTACTTGAAAAGCGTGTCGATTGAAATCTGATGCGTACGATACATATCTGATTTCGCGCTATCTTTGAGATACACGATAAAAATATACATTTACACTCACAGTCAGATACAAGTATAATAATTTGACACTTACCAAACTTGTATTGGCCTCCGAATAAAAGTTGTCATCTTCAACATTGGGATCTATGAACTGGAAGAAAGTAATACGTATATATATCAGAGTCTAAAGAGATGCGGCTAAGGAAAAGGAAAAGAATGCAATTAAGTTTTATATATGCGACGTCATAAGGTCAATAAATACCATATATGTTGCAGGTTTATCGCATTGTTCCCGCCAGGGTGGCCAAAAGCACAGACCAAGCAAATAAAGTGTAAACATGGATGTTCTTACATATGTACTAAAAAATGGCTTTTCAAACGTTTCATCCCTGTAGATGTACTGAAACAGGATATACATTACGACTGTGACTTTATTGCCGCATACGCGTAACGAGAGTGTCGCGAAGCATCTAATTAGAGCAAGGACAACGTACAGGTAGAGGTAGAGGTAAACCCTAAGCTATAATAGTTGCAATCGTCGCAAAAGTAAGGCAAGATGGAGAAAGATTGCGACGAACGAGATAAAAAGCTTAATCTTACTTTGGTAAGCTCGGAACTGGAAACCCATATTATATCGACCAGCAATAGAACTAAAAGCCCCAGGACAAGTCTTTGGGATTTATTCATCATCGCGGCGAGTTTACGAGGATCCTCCGCCATCCCCTGTTGCCTACGTTGGCGTAATTCCACAGAACAGCTCATCTCGACTCTCTCGGCCTCTTTCCTTTACATTTACAACATTGGGTAAATACATCTGTCCCTGTAAAGCTATGCAACGTTTCAGCATAACGCAGTGGGTCATTGGAATAAAATTATTGGTATAACACGTCAACATCGACGATTAGTCGTTGGAGAGCCTTTTGTAACAATTACCAGGTGGAAGGTGGAAGAGCGAGAAGCCGTGGCTGAGTGCCCGCTATGGCGCTAGGCGTCCGCTAGACCAGTGTGAGAATTGCAAATGCGAGGACGCGAGCGCGAGCGTTAACGAGCGACGAAATTCGCAATTCGCATTAACAGGTGTCGACGAGCGATAAGCTTCAAGCGAAACTTGAAATTTGTTTCTCAACGTCAACGTCACCTAACCTAACCGGCTGTTTGCGGTTTGCGGTTTGCGGCCCCGGCCCCGGCCTCAGCCGTTGATGCCGCGATTCCCGCTTCCCGCATCACATCGCTCTCTATCTCGCCAACGAGCTTCGTATCGGTTTTCGCGATTCGCGCACTGCTCGTGCAGGTGCACCTTCCAAGCCAAGGCAGGGTGAGGGTATCACGATCGCCCGGATCGCCGTCACTGCCGCACTGCCGTCTGCCCGTCACGGCGAGTCGCGAGCCGCGAGCTGTCAGCTGTCAGCAGCGTCAGCTGCTGGAGCTGGAGCGCTGGGTGCTGGCACCAGACCAGACCAGACCAGACCAGACACTGGCACCGCTGGGCACTTGGCGGTGGGCTGAGTTGGGCCGAGTGGAGTGGGCTGCTGGCTGCTGCCTGCGCGTCGTAGGTAGTTCGTAGCGCGCAGTCCGCCTACATCTTGGAGCGCTAGCGCTACTGATAACAGGCAATTAACAGGTGCGTCACAGAGCATTCAGAGCGTTATCCGCGGCGTTATCGCATTTGATAGCACCGCAGTTTTATTTTCAACGCCCTGTTATTTTTATCTTCTAGCGTACAGCTAACGCGGCTAATGCAATTAATGCGGTGCGCCTGAAGCCTGAGCTGGCCTGAGCTGGCCTGAGCCCTGAGCCCTGAGCCCGGAGCCCGGAGCCCGGAGCCTGCCTAGTGCCTAGCTCGGGCACGCTCCGGAGTCCGGGCTCCGGCTCCGGCTCGGATAAGATTCAAACAGCGGTAGATTTGGCGCGATCTCGTTCGCGATCGACCTAGAACCTCTCGAGCCTCGAGCCTCGAGTCGCTCCGCAGTCCGCGCCTCCGCGCTCGAGTCGAGTCCCTCGCGACCGTCGTCGATATCGTCGATGTCGATGTAGACTTGTAGATTGTAGACAGTGCGCGCGCGCGCGAACGCGAAGTGAGCTTACACACAATTTACAATTCGGTTGCCATGGCAATCGAATTCACAATATTCGCATCAATCGCATCCATCGAAACGGTTCATTGCAATTCATAGGGCAGTGGGCAGTGTGGGCACTGTGTGGTGGGCAGTGGACACGGGACTGACGGGACAAGCAGGTTGGAGAAAAAAACGAAAACTAGAAAAGTCGAAAAATCGTTATTGTTAGCGATCGTTGGTCGGTGTCAAGTTCCGCAACGATAAAATGGCAAATGACATTGTCAGCAACGGCCGTTTGCAGGAAAATACGGTTGTACAACGAACGAGAAACGACAGAAGCAAACGAGGTATCGTGTATATCACGTATAATTATAAATGTCAAGCAAACGCGCGCGCGATCGGAAACCGCGCGCCCCTTAGGCCCTTTGTCAAGCGGACCATCCTCATTTCGTCATTTCTTACCGTTGATTTTGTTGGCCGTAGCACCAGATATACCAGCTATAGAGAGTCGCGCGTGGTTGTTGCATCGACGTTACACGAGACACGAGTACGGTGCTTGCAAGCTACTCATTGAGCAGGAATTGACGAAATCGAACGGTCACGAATACGCCAATTATTTGAAGGTGAGCGGTGACAAAGAAAGAGAAAGAGAGAGATTACTTATTCAGCTCTTGAGAAAATATCGCGTTTCCTTCTCAAACGGATAACAACGAACGACCGCACAAATACATATGAAAATTCCCTCCGTCCGCGTCGCAGTTCTATCAGATAATATCATCGGTAATACCTTGATACCTAGTTACCTAGTACGTATAATACGCCTGTTTTATCCTCGTAGGGCTTAATTCTCAGAAAGGAGGGCAAGATTCAAGATTCCCTCGATTGCTTTCAGACCGCGTACAACGTGAATTCGACAAACGTTGACAATGTTAAACAGATAGCGAAATCGCTGTAAGTAATGTCGACGAAAAGAACATTGTTCCTAAAGATAAATATGCTACGACCGCGATTATGTTAACGTGACAATTTTTAGATTAATAATGGGAAGTCACAAACGTGCGATAGACGCATTTACGGAAGCTGAGAAGATATCCTCTCTACCAGACTGGGAAATATATCATGGCCTTGGCAAGTTATTCGTAACTCGTTTTACAACGCGGTGCGGCACATTAGCAAAGTTTTATGAACTTGCAGATGCACCTTAGCGTTTCGATGTTTCGCATATGAATGAGTAACTGTGTATTTTCGATACTTCGATCGCGTCCTTGGATACAGAGCCCTAGCTCTTTCTTTCGTCCACCCGTCCAATTAAACGGAATCGTCTATTTTGTTTCTCGTTCAGGCGAGGCTTACGTGAAATTGAATCAATTACGAGAGGGCAAGAAACATTTCAAAAGATCAACGGAATTAACCAAAAGTGACGTGCCCAATATTGATCTCGCGAGACTCTATCTCTTGGACGATATGATTCCAGAGGCTAGAAACTCCTACACGGCAGCTTTGAAGTAAGTACCTGACGTCATCGGCCACGAATCGCGCGATTATGGAAATATCCTTTTATTTCGACACCCTTATAGAATGCGAGCGAAATTATCAAAAATATCACATTTATTACTATATAGTCGTTTTTTTTTATTACATCTCCAATGTGTTTCCTCAGCTTATAATTTATCTCTCTCTCTCTTTCTTTCTTGATATCTTGATTATTTTATCGCAAGTATTTTATTCCTTCCGATATCGTTCCCATCGTTGTAACGCGATACGTAATTTCGGCCGCTCTTTTTACGCATAGCGGGAATCCTCAGAGCATCGATGCAGCGACGGAACTGGGTCTCTTGTATCTTAGAATCGGAGATGTGCAACGGGCATTTCAGCAATTTGGAGCGGCTTTAGCTCATTCGCCTACGTGCGTCAAGGCAATTTTACCTATGGCTTACGTAATGCAAGTGTGTAAATTTATAAAAATCACATCTCTCAATAATTTCCAATTTTTGCAGCAAGGGAATTCAATCGATCGATGACTTACGCTCGTCGTATCCGCTCCAATTTATATTATTTCCAATTGTTTTGTGAATTTATTTTTAATCGCTCGACGTAGTTGTTGTTTCGATTCATAAAGCACGACGTATTCTTACTTTGGACCTTGCCTTTCATGGAATTTTTTTTTCGTTGCTTCGTCATATTTTTCAGAATCATCGAGAGTACGATGTGGCCTTATCGAAATATAAAGTTGCGGCACAAGCTATTCCAGAGTCTTCGATCCTTTGGAATAACATCGGAATGTGTCTCTATGCGAAACAAAAATATGTTGCGGTGAGCTTATCTCTTTCTACATCTTTATCGCTTTTTCCCCTACTTGAAGCACGATATAACTCACGATCAGTTTATAACCATATTCCGATTAAGGGAAGAGACGAAGCTTTTACAATGTTGTTTGGATAGCGTGTACCGCGCGCACCGTATTATACATTATACATATAATATTAATATGTGTAAAGAAACGAGACATTTTCTTTAGAAATAAAAAAAGGGGGGGAGAGGGAGGAGAACTTGTATTCGTATATTATTATTTTTTACTAGCGAAGCTATTTAGTTATTCAAATAAACGGCGTGTAATGCGATAATGTTTTATTTGATCTGGCTCTTACCAAAGAGCTCGTAGTTCAGTGTTCGCACTTGATCGGCAGGCATATCGGCGCGGCGGCGCTTTGATATCGAGTATCCTACCGCATCGTTTTGTACTGCGCTTCGCGTAATAATACGATTTATCGAATGCGGCATGTTCGGAGAAACGGGATTTGTAATTTATTTATAAAACAATATAGTTGCCGCTCGATGCGTTTGCCTCGTAGAGATTCTGAAACACGAAGAGGAATCCCTTGTGAATATATACCGGGAAATGAGATGCAGCAGTATTGCATCGCGAAAGTGGTTTGGATAGCGTCGAGAGAGTACGTCGAAAGCAATGGTGTACCGCGGGTAATAACAGAGGAATAATTCCGCTTGTAGATTCACAAAAACGAATTTTTTATTATTAATACTGCAGAGATCGAAAGCAGCATTCTGTACTTCCGTACATTTAGACCATTTAGACATTTAGACATTTATCGATATAATACAACAATACGATGATTTTTATCTTTGAATTAAATCCGCGTTGTTGCGCGAATAGGTATCTCTAATTCTGGAAGCGATGCAAGCGTGATAAGCATAAAGAATTTGAATTATTATACCGAGGAGATGCAAAACCAAAATATTCTTTTACAATATTTTTCAGGCTATTGGTTCGTTGAAGCGAGCACATTATTTGAGTCCCATGTCTTGCGTCCCGTCGTGCAACCTAGGAATCGTTTTTCTCACCACTGGGCAGCCTGCATCGGCCGCGATTTACCTATGCGCTGCGGTCAGCGCTGAGCCAAAGAATCCTATGCCGTATATGTTATTAGGCTGTAAGTAGAAAATAAATTTAAGTCTTTAGCGAGTTTATAACTTAATATATTAAGGGCCGTGCCTCACACCATACCGGAAGTTCATATTTTAGCCTTGCATATAGCGATTAGCGAAACAAGAATAGGGCATCCAAAAAAGTTTTAAATAAAAAATGGGAGTTTTATTATCAACGTAATACATTTTTGCTTGAAAATGTGACATTTCTTTTACGTGGGTGTACGTGTTTATTATAGTAGAAATCTGTATTTTTATTTCAGTGGCTTTAAAACGTTTGGATGATCTGGAAGGTGCCGAAAGATCATTGACGAAAGCACACGCATTAGCTCCTCAGGATCCATTAATATTAATTAATTATGCCGTGATACTCGATGCTCGCGGCAAACAAGCTAATGCCACTGAAATTTTAACAGCACTCAACGATATTATGGCTGTCGTTGAGGTTGATGCGCAGGTAATTCAAAAATCACGCATTACGTCTCGGTGTAGCGTGTATTGATTATACATTGATATACTGATATTACGACATATACATATATGTATATTGTAAATATATATATATATACAGATATCGCAAATGGCAAAGAAGCTATCGAAGAGATTACAACGTGAGAAAACAGAATCGAACACCGGTCAGGAAATGCTAACGGAGGAATATGAAAAACGGCAATTGAGCGCTGACGAAGTTTAAAAGTTTCAAAGTCATTCGTCTCGTGCGAGAGTGCCGCGTGGTCTTACCCGCAGAGATTTTAGGAAAAAGAACCAAAAAGAAATAATCTGTGAAAGTATTATACATTTCTATTAGAGAGTGCATTTTACACATATATGATAAATTAATAACATATTACTACATTTATTCGTCTTAAAAAAAAAAAGATATATATTATATAAATACATATATTTAGAATCTAACAGGATAAAGTTACAAAATTCGATATGAAGAGGTTGACTGTGTGTGCGCGGACGAAGGGAGACACGTGTAATGAGATTATTTACGAAGTTTATTGAAATAAAAGAATTTGCATACTATGTAATACGTGCATATACGTGATATACGTATGTATTTAATTCCATTAACAACGTTATTAGCAATAATATCCAAGAATATCCATAATATTAAAAAGTAAACGGTATGCCATCTTGACTTTTGTTTAAAGTCTTCTTTAAATGCAACGAGGCAAATAGGATAGGTACAAGGTGATTTTAACATCTTTTACGAGCCATTTTCAATACCATTTTGTTTATAATGTGTAATATATACTTGTGAATATCTTACGTTTTAAACAACATTTTAGAACACGTTCGAGAATATTTGATAAAATTACTTTTGTTGAACAAACTTCCGTAACTTAAACATATGTGCTTTGTACATCGGTTTGACGCTGGTTCGTCACTGGCCAGTTGTTCATAATTCTGGGTTTGAACAATTGCCCAAAAATCATACGAAATTGCCGCGACATAGAGCAATACAAGATAAAGTTTATGCTGCCATTTAATAACGCTAAAATATCCATCAGCTCTCCGAATTTGTCGTAACAATTGCGAAAGAAGCACGTGCCCAGAGCCGCGGAAAGCAAGCCCAGGATGCCTTGTGGAATCTCCGTCATGAGGAACAGCAACAGTACCACTACAAGCATCCTCGTCGTTCTGTCTGTTTGCTTGTCAAATTTACTTGGCCTCCGCTGATATCCGTCCTTTTTATCATCAAACGGCCCGTTGCAATTCTCGAGATCCGAGATTCCTGACGACGATGAGGTTGGTTTGGTGGTGATCTTTACAGCGCAATAACTGTAGCTCTTTAAAGTCCGTTTCCTACCTTTCGTCCTAAATGAAGAGTGAACGTGGCGAATATATCGTAACAGTAGATACAGACTATAGACTATAGACACGAGTGCGAATGCAACGTAAACAGACACAAGTGAAAGTAAGTCATTTTCAATGTTTCCATCATTTCACTTTACCTGTAAAGGACTTTTATTAGCCAGCAGATGATGACGGTGAGAAGTATGCATGGCAGAAGCTTAACGACTACGCCGAGTATCCAAAAATTTAATTGATATAGGAAGCCTTTATCGGTGGAATAATTGGTGTCTACGTGATACAATACTTCCGTGGTACCGTTCTCGTGAATAGTTTGCGCTTTTATCTGACGCAATAAAATTTAATTTTTATCATAAATGCAGCAGTGGCCTTTTGGACAAGATATATTACTGTGAATCGAATAATGTGACACCTACTTACTCCGAATACAAGATAGCTTGGAGCGCAAGTGAGAAACGGAGCGAGAAAACTACAGGAAAGAGCGATCGTGCAACGTCTCCCGGCACACCAGGTACGGTTATACCGCGGAAATCTAACACACACATTGGGAAATAATCTAATAATCTAATTTTTCTAATCTCTTTGCATCTTTTCAAACAGCTATAGTATTAAAAGCTCTCACCTGATAGCGATGTACCTCCATACAGCTAAAGTGAGCGTGAGGGCGATACTGATTGTGTGAAAAAGCTGCGTGAAATGCATATGGAACAGGACGAATACGGCCCATCCATACGGGAATATCCTGCTTTCTGGTAGCACGAGATACTTGTAAATTGCAAAAGGGATGTACTCCAACATCACCAACACATCAGCCGTAGCCAACCCCGTCAGAATTCGATTAATGGGCACAGTCTTCATATCTTGCCTCGTGAGTACGATGATATTTAGCATATTGGTGAACGTGCCGAAAGAGCATACGATAAGAGAAGCGTAACCGTGATAAGTTTTGTATTGCGTCGCCAGATCGCGAATCACCCCGTCGCAGTAACAAGAGGATGTCAGCTGTATCGTTTCATTATGGTCGCTTCCGTCCCTGATGATGGAGATTCGGTCCCTGTCACGGCTCCCAAATCTGTCTTCGTTACGGCCGGTTAGACTGTCGATGTCGAGACTGTTAACGTAATCGATATCCTCGTCGGTTATATTCAGCCGACGGAAAATGTCCGTGTAATTCTGCAAGTGACGCATAATCATTGACATATTTTCCAGCGGGATCAGCGGTACAACGGGGATGTTTTCCGGTATATTGCAATGATTGCAATTCGGTACCGATTGCAAGTGCCCTCGTCCATAGGCATAACGATGATGCGTCGCGACATTTCGTTTTTCTCAAAACTTTTTACATTCACTCATCGGGATTATTATATCAAGTCCACAAATAGGAAAATGTGCCGTCTACTTAAGATTGATTGCACGTTTATATAGCATTATTCCGTCGGTTCGGAATTTTAATTGAATTGAATTGAATTTAATTAAGACAAGCACGTTATCCTGGTTCCGTTTTCAACGGAGTTTCCTGCTGGATTGCCTAAGGGAAGCATCCTGTTTTTTTTCTCGCTTATTGACGAGGAGGAAATGTGCGAAATATGGGAAAAACGATATCATCGCGATGTGTCTCGAGAAATGTGTGTATTTCGTAAATTAATTCGTAGGGCGCGAACTACTCGGATTGTCCTACGCACACACGCGCACATTTACACACGTGGCGTTAATCGAATAATTTGTATCGCGGCACTGTGCGGCATCTGCCCATCCATGATTTACCTTGGCAACAGGTTACCGCACACAGAACGCACTACCACGAGTAGACTCAGCTGGATTAGTCGTGCTACTGGCGAAAATTCGCGAGCATCCTTTACTCCCTCTCGACGTTTTCCTCTTCTAAAAGAGTCTGCGCGCAGGACGATAGCGATGGTCTATAATGTCTACGTCTATATCTATAATGTTGTGTGCGTGAGCACTTGCGTGCGTTTCTTTCAGTGCTTTGGTGATTTTCCATGCAATTATTGTCGATTGTAGATCGTATTTGATTTATATGTATACATATATTTATCTCTTCTCAATAATGCTACAATAAGTATAAAAAATATTGGTGGCAACGTATCAATCTCGCATTATTTCTTCTTTCCTTCGGGACAGAAAGACGAAACTGGTGTTTAAATCAGATTGCTTCTAAGTTTATTGCTAATTGTTTGCTATAATAAATCATGCTTGATTGGCATAAAAAAATCGAAGGAATTGAAACGTTGGAAATGATCGCGAAAAAAAGGTGAGGGGAGTATCTTTCATCTCCATTTGTAATTCTGCGTTTGGCGTGGAGACATATATAATATCACTTGAGTTTGCTTATACGAATTGTGTAACTTTGATCCCTGGAAAAATCGTGAGAAAGAAGCGAAATTTGGAAAATAGAACGCGACTCGACTATTCGGACGACTGACGCGTACATTTGTCGTTTGGTTTTTTAGTATGCAACAATGACACTTTCAGCCAACCCTTTTCGCAAAGAAATACTATTGTAGATATTGATAATCCCATCAGTAGCATATAAAAGGACGATTGCACGTCAGACAGATTGAACGGCACGAAGCCGTCGTCCATTCCCTTTCCATTTCGAGTTAATTTTTCTTTAGCCAGTGACCACTTTTGAACAATGAAGGTGTGAACGATGTGTTGGCTCCATAACGATGGTAAACCGGCCTGATTCAATTGACTGATCAATGCGTTTATCTTCTCGTTTAAAATCGAATTCTTGGGCAGCAAATACGACAGGTAGAATTTACCTAAGGTATATACATATACATGTAATATTGACTATATGTGCACATCTATTCTTCATACCTGGACATTCCTCAACAAGATGAAGCAACGGTCCACCGTCCGTATCAATCATTTCCTCGGTGATAATGGGAAAATAACTTTTCCTAGCGAACGCCGAAACGTTACGATAATGAGCCGCGTTGCTTATGGAGTTTGTACCGAATTGCATCTTCTTTCGCAAGCTTTGCATGAGTGACGTCGAATCGACATCATCATCATCATCATCATCATCATCATCGAAGAGATCGGCCAGGCTGGCGGAAGTCAAGGATATCGGCAATCCCGAAGCGTCGAGATCGTGCAGATTATCGATGTCTGGATAATACATGTCGTGCGCGAAACTGTTGTACAAAATACCGCTGAAGATGCCAACTAAAGTGACGTTAGCGAGGAGAATGCCCGACAGTAATATCCTTTCCGCGTTTGTGTTTGGCAATTTCTGAGGACAACCAGCAGTCAGTAGAAACGATCGATAGATCGTTGCGCGGAAACTTTTCTTTCCTGTCCTGAAAGTATAAATACTAAAATGTATCTTTTCATTGTTCACACAGGCTCACACGCAAATAAGTCCCGTCGCTAATATAACTAATAACGCACAGAGAGATGAGTACTGTACCTTCGTGGAGTAAATACTTGCAAAAAGTACCATATTAGATATGTGAAAACGTGCGCCAGCATCGAGCAGATCCAAACCGAGAGCGGAAAGAAGTGATATATTCGGATCCCTTTGGGTATCTTGGTTGCTTTAGGAACCACCACGCATAATCCGTCAAAGTCCACGCACGCGGTAAAGTCTACGTCTTCCTTGGGATTTGTGCTGTATTTCTTTACGAAGAAAGACGCGAAGCAGACGTCCGTTCTACCGTGCACTACGTCGCCTGTGTAAGCTGGCTGTATATATTTTCGGATATTGAAAAAAGGACGGAATTTCCAAATGTCGTGTTACGTAAGTACCTATAGCACCGACGTATGTCCCATTGGGCAATTGATAACCGTATGATTTATTATCCGTCGGGTGTATGTGTTCCACTTTAAAATTCATGTCTCGAGCTATCGTATTTAACACTATCTCGTCAAATCCCTTGAAGACATCGGCATAATCGGCATAATGTGTATTCGACTGAACTTTTGTCGGTTCTGCCAGTGTTTGACCTTGCTTGAAGTAACCCACTTTTAATTCGTATCCATTCATATTTTTCGTGCGGCGATATATCAAGTGCGACAGTACGCTTGACGCTTCTTCCGTCGTTTTTACACTTGTAATTTCGACCTTTCCCCATACTGAAATCAAGCAGATTCGCCAAGTATTTGTCTTTACCTCTTTACACACACACACACACACACATACACATGCAGAAAATACGGATAGGAAATATAATGTCAAATAATATAATTTTGCATCGAACAATTTCATTCAACAATTCGTTATCGATAATCTTTGGTTTTACTGGTTTTACTAGATGGTAGAATAATAATCTACGAACCAGAATCGTTGACTTTGGTGAACGGATTGTAAGTGCGAACAATTCGATTAATTCGAACGGTATCGTTTACGAGGGTCGCCTCGGAGACAAAAATCTTTTGCACCTTACGTTTGGACCACAACGTCTTCAAGATATTACCGATTCTCGAGTTCGATTCGTTCGACGGTCCCTGTTCCTCTGGGAACCGTGTGATCAGCACGATAAATCGATCATGTGAATTCCATTCGAACGTCGTATCACCTCTCGCAATCTGATCGAAGGAATGTATGTCTTTCGCGAGAATTACGTGCACGTTCCATGTGTTTCCATCAAAGGTTTTATCGCTTCGTATCCGAATCTTTCCTGCAGCTGCCGACGGAATTACTCGAGAAGGAAGCGCGTCGTTGGATGGAACCTGCCAGATCAATGCCGACGATGCCCGTTTCGCGAACCTGTGAGCTATGTCGTTGTTACTCACGAAAGATGCAAGATTTTCCGCGTCGTCAAGCGCATGAATCCTTGATACGATCGTTGTCTCGCACTTGCGCGCGACATCGTACACGAAAGCCTGGAAACATCGCTCGAGAACGATAGAGCTCCTACCTGAACTCTCGAGCACATCGTGAAAATTCACGGTTTTAATATCTTCCATGGAGCAAACGACGTTGCTCCAAAATTCTATAGCGTTATGCCATTGGCAATCGCTGGTCGATACTGTACGTGTACGCAGAAGAGCAAATAATGCCACGAGAGCAACGTGATGAATCGTCTGCGGATGAAGAGTCGATTGTGTGAATTTGATGCGTGACGAGAGAGAGAGAGAGAGAGAGAGAGAGAGAGAGAGAGAGAGAGAGAGAGAGAGAATTTTGTCAATTCTTCTTTATCGTAATGAAAGAGATATGTCATGTTCAACGTACCATGTTTGCGAATCTCAAGGGACACGAGCGCTTCCTTATTTAGGCGCGATTTAACTGACTGACGCTGGATCTCGCTTCAAGTTTTTCCTCCTACAAATATTTCCATATGCGTTCCATATACAGTCAAATCGTACATTACTCACCCTTATCGTTACCCTCTTCACTCTCTTTTTATTGACTCTTTTTCCCCATTTCTCCCCCGACTATCTCCGTGTCACATCACTTTGGACAGACGTCTATCTTCGATCGTGTTCGCTCGAGGGTTTAACTTGTAATTGTAAGCTTACAAGAGTAGCACGAATACATTGCGCTCTCTTCAGATAGGCTCGTAAAAAAGTGTAATAATAAAGCCTACCGCCTATTATTTTTCCGCTTAAGTACTTGTTATTTCTCCGATTTGTACAACCTTTCAAAAGAGACTCATCGTAATAGACTCTTAATCACATTTTTTTCTTTTTGTGTTGTGACTCATATATTTGAGATTATTATATGCAAACTTATATTCCAACCAGACGTGGCAGAATTCTGCAGAAATTAGCGCTGCCGAGTTAAAGTGATGACGGTCATGTACATAATATAAAAATAAAAAGATACACATGTTTCACCCGATATGATAAGCCCCATTGCAGATAACGATATTAAGTTGTAAAAGCAACACTTTGTCCTTACTGCAAGGCGTATTCGCGATCGTGTAGTTGCCCTATAATTCTCCTCATTTCTTTCTTTTCTTTCATTTTCAGTCGGTTCTATTCTCTTGAGATAGCAATAGGTCAATAGGAATTATAGAAAAATAGAAGAGATTCGAGGAAATAGATGAATGCTTTCGTTCGCAACGGAAATTGGTATTTGCACGCGTGGAGAATCATCGCGTCGTATAACTAAGCTTTTAACTTAATGACACGTCGGGAACTTGACGTTTGCGAAGGGAAGTAAAGACGTTTGTTCAATTTACCCGACAGCGACAGGTAAACATTGGGAATTGAGAAAAGGAATGAGACGGTAACGATGACGTTTTTAGTAGAGGAATAAATGCTAAGCGGGTTGCGCAAGTGTAACATAGTATAGTTGCGCGCTCGCCCTCGGTCGCGCTTCGTCTTCGTCATCGCTCCATACTTTCATCAGCGTTATACATATACCTACCTACATTTCTCTCGTTTTAAATTGTTCCATGGCACCGTCTATTCTATCTAAAATAAACTCACTTCCGAACCATGCTGCAATGACAAAATAATAATGGTATTACTTGAATATTTTGCCGAGGAAGAGCAAATATACATTCGCTGTCGATTTCAGTAATGAAACTCTCGCTAGTTTCGCGCAAAAGATATCTACTTGGATGGGGATGGGTGTCCATCTGTCCATCTACCTTTTACTATGGTGGTTTCTAATGTGCGAGAGAGCGGGAAGAAGAACGGAGACGTACGTAGATAAATAAATTACGAGTTTCCTGGAAGGAATCGTCGACCATTGATCGATCATCATTTTGCGACGATGATAAATTTGACTTTAACGCAGCGAACAATTTACGATTTAAGGCTCCTCCCTCAATTTCGCGCGACCATCGCGAAACATCGTATACTAATCGTGACAATTGATAGATGTACGTGGCACGTACTACGTACGTACGTATGAAATCGTCAAGAAGCTAATAAAATACTACTTGGAGCGAATATATACTAACAACGCTGTCGACGATAACGACGCTCTTGTGTCGCGATTAATCCTCGGTGTTTTTTTATCTAGGCATCACGTCCATGATTTCTATCTACTGTAGCGCGACACGCGACACGCGACTACGCGCTGACCTGCATCTATATTAAAACTCACGCCTTATACTTTCTGACGTTTGTCACTGTTGGTGAAGCGCGGATCCTGCAGAACCGCGTCGATACAGTTCGAGACCTTTGAAAGACCTTTGAGCTTTGAGCTTTCACCAGCCACAATGTCACCGATGACAATTATATCGTTTTATTTATTGATGTCGTTGTCAACGTTGTCAACGTTAACAGCGAGGACTACAGTAGACAAAGCGTACGAGATGATCGTAAAAAACTACGTACCGAGATCGGCGGAAAGTGAAAATTTGAAAATTATTTTGAATTACGTTCGAGGTATGCAAAAATTCTATCCATCGACATTTTCTCTCGTTTCTTCCGACGGCCGATCCAGTTTCGTAGATCTTTTATCGAGATACGTGGCGAGCGAGTCTATCGTTAGCTACAAAATCACGACAAACGACTTCTCACTGAAGTACACGTGGCAGAGTCGCATTGATCTTACATGGATCTTGATCGTCGACGATGGGATAAATATTTTGAATTCTTTGGTGCACGAGCAAAGTCATATCTGGAAGGCTACCAATCAATACCTAATAATCGTCACCACTCCGACGAGCACGATTTTGCCGGGGGAGATTTTTCAAGTAGTTTGGAAGACTTACGGCGTCTATAGGATCGTCGTTATTTCGATAGAAGATGACTTTCGATGTCTGAGCAGGTATCTGCCGTTCGAGAAGAATCGGCGAAACGGCGAATACGGCGTCGTACGTAAGGTCTGTTTGACGGACCGGGAAGATAACGTCGAGCTGTACGCCAACTTTGAAAACTTGAATGGATATCCTATACGCGTGGTCGTGTTCCCGTCTCTGATGATGGAAGTTGCGTTCGACCAAGCGGCGACGACGACGACGACGACGACGACGACGAGTCCCAAGTTGAGCGGACTGGACGCGAAGGCGATGCTGCTGTTGGAGCGAGCGATGGGAGCTCGGTTTCGCGTCAACGTCTTTCGCATCAAAGTCAACTCCACTTCCACTAACGGGGAGGATTACGCGGATCCGTTTCATCGTACTCTTCAATACATCGAGACTGGTGAGTCGGAGATAATCATCACCAGTTTCTTCGTTCAGCAGTATCGAAGAGACAAGTACGAGTATCGAAGGTACGAGTTTACAGCTAGCATTTACGAGGACAAGCTGTGCTTGATCGCGCCGACGGCCGGTTTCGTGCCGAAATCGCACATGCCAATAATGTCATTCGCGCCTGATCTGTGGGTGGCTCTCGCGATATACAACCTTCTCGTCTCCGTCTTGTGGTACCTCGTTAAATACTACAGCGTGTCGTTTCGTCGACGAGAGGCCGTTCTCCTTCCCCTAGCGCGAAGAACGACACCGACGACACCCTCTTTCGCGGTCATTCTTTCACGCGGTCATCCTTTGACGCGATCAAACTCAAGTTTAGCGCCGCCGCCGAGAATACCGCCTTACGTTTCGTCGTGCTTCGATCTCGTCGAAACTTTATGTTACCCGTTGAAGGAGAATGAGAGCGGTGGCACGACGACCGCTCAGAGAGCCTTCTTGATCGGCACGCTTTTCTTCGGGCTCATCATCACCGGCCTCTATCAAAGTTGCCTCATGTCCAGCTTGAGCGATCCCTTTCATTATCCCGAACTGAATACTTTGAAGGATGTCGCTTCCACGAATCTCACCATCATCACCAAATACTACAACATAAAGGAGAACACGTTCGCGGGGAATACCACTCTGGATAACAAGTTGCGGAGTAAGACCAATGTGTTTGTCTCGAAAGAGCGTACCTACGACGTCGTGGCCTTTGGTAGGAGGACGATCGCCATCAGTCGTTACGCGTCGATCAAGCTGGACGACATGTCCAGGTACTACGATGTGGACGGCAACGATCTGCTGCACATAATCGAGGAATACCCGACCACTTACTCGTTGGCCTACGTAATGAGGCTCCACTCGCCATATCGGGAGAGAATCAACGGATTACTGTTACGGATGCAGCAGGCGGGTCTAGTTCATTTGTGGTACGAGCGCATGGCTTATCCGTCCTATGTGGCCGAGCAAAGAAGAAGGGTGGACAAGAGCGAGAGGAAGATTAAACTCACCATTGAGCACTACTCTCTCACTTTCGTCGGGCTTGTCGTCGGTTTACTTTCTTGCACAGTCGTGTTTCTCGCGGAACTCTATTTCGCCAAGATCTCGCCCCATCAGTCGCCGTAGATAGTCGCGCGCTATGTTTCTTCCTCCTAATAACGTATCTTCGCCATTCCTCGCGTTTCCTCATCCTGGTATTACTGGTGCACCAAGATATACCTACTACAATATATAAACTTATATGTCAGTGATTATTTAAATTTATTCAAGTACAATTTGATGTTTAATTCTCATCTTAATTAGAGAATTTATATCTTGTATGATTGTCTCGACATATACGTATCTGTGAGTGTGTGTGTGTGTATACACACACACTCGCACACGTTCTCTTTCTTGCGTGACAAGAACAACCCCGCAGACTTGACCGCGATGATTCGATCAGCACCTGTTTCATTCGCAGCGTTCTCGAGTTTGATTAATCGGGAGCGTAATACGGAATACGGGTTTTGTCTCCCTCACTATCGATCGCAAAAAAAAAGTTCTTTATTCGCGGTGTAATTATTTGAGATAACGACGTCTAACGGCGTTAACGAGTTGGCGCTAAAGCAATATTCTAGAGGGAAACGGAGTTTATATTTTAAGAATCTACGAAAATACGCACATACGCGCCTGCATGTCTTTCTCTCTCCCTCCCTCCCTCCCTCTCTCTCTCTCTCTCCCTCTCTTGAAGAAGAAGAAGAAGAAGAAGAAGAAGAGGCTCAGTCGTGGGTCGTTGTTCGACTTTATAGAGTCATGGCTTCTCGAAGATATGCGCTATTGGCAGCGATCCTAATCACTATTTTTTTAGGTACGTATGCAACGTGTACTATGTTTGATCGCATCGATATTAAACTACAAGATCTCTATGTAAATATATTTGATATATTTTCATAGACGTATCATCAATCGTCGCCACTGCCGCTGCTGTCGCGTGGAATCCAAAAATATCTAGGTGCGATTACTATTATTTTTTATGTGTTAGCTTTTACACAAATATGTCATCTTTAGGCCCCTATTTTGACCAACGATAATTATACAGTCGTTGAATTATCACGTAAGAAGTGAAAAATCATGTAAATTTTAGTATATTACCGTAGTGTTACTCGCGCGTTTGATGACATTATACTTACATTGGTAAAATATATCGAAAATTTCTTTTTTTATTATCTCGCTATGTCGGTAAACGCATCTACTGTCCAATCTTCAAGTTCTATATAGTCCGGAAGAGGTTCGGAACATGATTTATATACAACTGTTACAAGATTTACACAACTATAACTGACAAGTAGTAATTATAAGTACTTATTTATTCGCGTCGAAAAGACGGTCTTCAATATATTTTATCGGTTCATCACACAATGCGTAAGGGGAATGTGCGAACAGATTAACTTATTTCGATGTATTTATTATATCGCGAGCAAAATAATTAACGAATCTCATAGTTTGTGTAACTGTAACGTACGTCTCGTAACTCAACATAGCTGCAATGAGTCTCTCGGGACGACAGAAGTCTCTTGACAATTAGGTGTGAATCGCTAATATCGTTCTTTAACGCGTTGCATTCAACTATAGGTACATAGGTAGCTACAACTTGGACAAGGGACCGGTGTTCTACGAGGCGTACTATCCGGACTCTCGCGACGCTTATCGGGAGAAACGCTATTTTGGTCGCAATACAGTGTTGGAGACGAGTTTTCAAGTGCCCTTGGAGCGCTTCGCGTACTCGGCCGCGGCCGAGAGAGAGAGAACCGCCGCGGATCATCCTATTTCGATTAATGAATCGTTCGTCGTTGTGGATAACGAGGAGACATTACCGAGAGAACAACGGAAAGCGCGAGTGTCTCGACGCAATTACGATGCAATTACGACGAGTCAACTCGCGCCTTTCTCCAATAAACGTTCAACAATTTTCGACGATGATAAAAATTCGCAAGTTGCGAATATCGAGGAAATTTCCAAGCTGGTTAAAAGAGCGATTTCCCGCGATCTAGAGACGTGGAACGCCCTTGAAGGATATCTCGATCGCACCATCCATCAAGATCGGCCCCAGCTGGGGATGCATTCTAGAGAAATCCACAAAAATAGAGAAGGCGATAGTTACGCAAGTAAATTGTTTCCAGGAAATCGTGGACCTAAAGATTTGTCGGAACGGTCGTCGATTTTTGAGGCGTCGCCGTCGTTGCCTGGAAAATTGGATGCGCATGATGAAAAACAGGGACCTATATATTTCAAGGGGGTCGCGGCGAATGAAAATGCAATGACGAGCGAGACGAGAGTAAGCGGTACGCAAGCTGTCGATACATCACCGCCGATCGATGTCATCTCCGATTCGTCATCTCCGGAGAACATTTTTCAACCGCGGCCTCAACTGATCAAGTATATGTTTTTCAAGAGACCATCAGGACCTCCCCGGATCGACAAACAAAATGAGAAGGCACGGACTTCCGGCGACAATCTCATGCGCGAAGAAATCGTCGACAACAACGGCAGACGGGTAGAAGAAAATGTCAAAGTGACGTCTATCGAAATAAGCGAATTGCCGCGACACAAAACGCGTCATCATCACGGTGAATGGCCTAAACGAGATTACTCCATTCATCGTCATCACTCGCGACCCGCTTACCCGACTGTCTCATAGAAACAAAACGTACGTAATTGTAACGTCATTAGATTTATACTCATTTTTCCGCTATCTCTATATTATTAGGTAAGTAATATAATCTATCTATATCATTAAGTATACTGACAAATTGTACTATATCTCAAACTATTTATTGCGAATATACCATTGAATACACGTGCAACAATCATATATTCTTCATAGCGTACTTATTATAAACCATTTTCTGTGACTTATCTTTATATATAAAGATATATATATAAAGATATATACACACACACACGAGGTGTATTAGTTGTAACGGTTAATTCTATGTAACAGGAAACTTTCTTCGTCAGATTATTAGCGCAATTTGGCCTAACGATTCGATCGACATTTTTCTACGTTATAATCATGCGAACTCGACAAATATATCTTATATATATATATATATATATATATATATATAAAATCTTATCAATTTCTAATCAAACTACGAATAATTACAAGCTTCGGATTGTACGCAGAGTGAAACAAGCGTGGATGTAGTACTAATTTAGGAAATGTTTCTTTTCACAATCCTAATGATCCCTTATGAATCATGGAGACGTTATAGGAATGTTTACATAATTCTTTCCACGATTTTAATCCCAAGTACCTGGGATGCTCGTATGAAATCTGATGTATCGCGATGTAAATCAGAAGTAAATATATTCCGACGTTTCTACGTCAATCATGAAGATAAGTACAAGGATGAAACCGCGAGTACTTTACAGATAGCCTACTCTACTGGAACACAACCTCTTTTGGTGAATAGTCTCAGTCAGCTACATCTACGATTTTATGTTTATTTCTTTGAATTACTTCTCGAACATTAAGCTAAAATCCTTATCTTAGCGAACAAAAAATCTCTCCGCATCCCTATAAAAAATGGATCCTTCATTCGATAGTAAAAAAAATCAGCTGGCACGTACGTTCTCAGCGCTAAGAATAAAAATATTTCTTTTACCATTTGCTTGTCTTAAAACCACCAGACTTAATATTGCGAGAATGTAAAGATATAGCTACATGGATTCGCATTAGCTTCAACTTGCAAAGTATGTATATATATATATGCGTACACCACTCAATTATGTGTCGATCAGATATATATCTGAAATAATAGTTTGCAAACGTTTCGTCAGAAATATTTCGTTATTCGTGTCCGTCAGCTTTCGATACTGGACTAGCTTGTTGTCCCGCCTAAAAAATATTTTCTAATACAATACATGTTATATCTCTATCCTATAAAAAAAATATATATATATATATTTATAATTTCTATATATCTTGAATCTTGTAACAATGGACTCCTTATCACAATAGGTCTGTTTTCTGTTGCTGCACTGCTGGAATATTCCAACTTATCGCATCAGTATGCACTAGTTGAGCAGTGTAGCAACAGAAAACGACCTAATGTCTTAATGCCACAAGGATATATATTTATCGCTATCGCGACAGAAAGATTAGCGTCGAAAGAAACGAAAGACACTTGATTCACCTGTACGGCAACGCAGATTATAATTGGCCACGATAAAGTTGCGCAAAATCTCATAGGTTTTTTCCAATTCGTCATTTTCTATGACAACGTCAAAGTTACCCGGTGTTTCACCTACAAATAAGTGTACGTGTATCGTGTATGTACAAGTTTTAGACACGCAAGATATAAAGCACGAGCTTTGAGGATAATTTTCTCGCAGTATCAATTGCGAATTAATGCGTAGAGCGTACCGTATTCTAGCTCAGATCTGGCAATCGATAATCTGCGCTCCAAAGATTCTTCAGTTTCTGTATTTCTAGCCTTCAATCGTCGCTCCAGTTCCTCAATGGACGGTGGTTTCACGAATACGTAAAAGGGATTGAGATCGGTGCGTTTGATTTGTTTCACACCTTGTATATCGATATCTAATACGCATACCTTTCCTAATCGTTGCACCTCCTCGACCGCTCGTTTGCTACAACGATGACGCTTGGATCGTATCATTTTCTACATATTTATCTAGCAGTACCTACTTGAGCTACATCTCTACGTTTACCTCGTCCCATATAGATTTCCGCTAAACGTAGCAGTTTCAATAAACTCGCCATTTTTCATTTGTCGTTGCATTTTTTCTTTGTCCGTGAAACGATAGTGAGTCCCATCCTCTTCGCCAGGTCGTGGCATTCTAGTCGTATGGGATACCGAAAATTTGAAGGTGTCGGGAAATTCGTCGAACAATCGTTTTATCAAGGTACTCTTGCCAGTGCCGGAGGGGCCACAGAGTACCAACGGACGTGGTCCTTTGTGAATCATATTGGAATAGCCTGAAAATATACAAGTTTTCCTTCTTTTCAATTCCGTTCCGTCCTCTCCTGCCTGTGCGTCTCTTCTCAACTCAAACGATCAAGTTACTCTCTCAAACGTGTGATATTTATTATTCAGATTCAGCCCGATCTGATTTTGTCAAATTTGTCAGATTATTAAATTATATTTATTAATCTTGCGTCACAGGGTTATGGGTTATAGTATAATTGTAACACACCTAACCATAAGCAAGACCGTGCATAAGCAAGGATTCCGCATACCTATCTTTATTGTCCTAAACCATTGTACGGGCAATACGGGCATAGCGATTAAAAGGACGCTGGCCGCTTATGGACAAAATTCTCATTCTGTGTATGTACGTCAATCGTACAAGAATCAAGTGAGAATACAACGGAAGAATATTAATAGCCTAAAAAAAACAATTTCATGACGATCTCACTATAGTGAGATTATCTCGAAATATCGAGATAAAACTATACGCGTTATATATACCGATCGATCGATCGTCAAAACATTCCAAATTCCAAGTACTTGAAAAACTGAGCTAGTATAATTATAAAATGCACAGTTAGAATAAGCATCACCGCACTTATGCTTAACCACGTCAAGTAAAATTTGTAGCGAACGTTCGTACGGCACGTCGGTTTTTAAATGATCGAATAAAATAAGCGTATCTAAAATAATGTTTGTCGACATGGCGTAAACGTCTCAAGTTCGTTATAGGGTATGTCTGTATGTATATACATACGAGTAATCAGATTGTCTTAAAAATTGTCGATCACATCGATATTCTAATAGTTGATCCAACGCTTCGAAAACAACGTGTCATTACCTTAATCTTTCTGTATAGCAACAAACGGTTGCAGCTGCGCGACAAAAGATACTAAGGCCGGACAAGCGCGATAATACGATGAAAATTCAGCTGTCACGTCTAACCACGTCTAACCTCACACCAGCCAATATTCGCATTCGCTAATATTCGCTAATAGAAGCAGAGATTGGCTGCGTTCCTTTTGGGCGCTCAGGGTGCCATTACATGGAGCGCGGAAACGCGGAAACGCGGAACAGAATAGTAACTAGATTCCGCGTTTCCGCGAGTTGAGTCCCGCACGTTTGAACGGAAAAGCGGAATCCGCTATTATCGTGTACATATGTATGGCTGCGTTTCGATATTCACTGCCAGTACTTAACGCAGCCTATATGTATGTACCCTGGCTTGCATATAAGATATACTTCATAATAACCATCAACATGATGTTTGGATCTATAATATTATACTGCCACTTTTATTAAATAATAAAGTAATCGAAGAGTATGTGTAAAAGCTTTTTTTTTTCAATGTGATTAAACAGCTCCGAAATTTGATGGAGTATACTGTATCCGCGTTGACAACGGATTTTGACGCGTTCGTTCCGCGAGTTTGTTTCTCCTTATATTACATGGAGCACAATTTGCGCGGAAAAGCGGAACAGTATAGTGACAAATAGACATTTGTATTCATTTCTTAAAATTGTGTTCACTTAATTCATTGCAATTTTTATTAATATGCTTATCTTTTCAGCTTATCTATTGAATACAAGCATTTTAATCAATAAATACCGTTAAAAATTAATATTTTATAATTCTCCGTTCCGCTTTTCCGCTCAAAATATGCTCCATGTAATATTAAGGCATTCAAAACAGACGGAACGGATCGACGGAAATCTAGTAAATTTTGTCTTCCGCGCTTCCGCGTTTCCGCGTTTCCGCGCTCCATGTAATGGCACCCTCACGCGCTGTAAGCTGCTGTAAGCATCATTCTATCTTCGTTGCACATCGAATATCAAACGAAGATAGAGCGATGCTTACAGCGCGTGAGCGCCCAAAAGGAACGCACCCAGAGATCCGAGCCCGAGCGCCCGAGCTCCGTGTGCTGCTGGGGGGTCTATTATTACGTATCTTTTCACGAGGTAAAAATGCGAAAAGTGAGAGAGTTCACTAGAGTATCTACGATTTCATTGGTCGAAATCTAGTAAATCTGTTCACTTTTCGCATTTTCGCCTTGTGAAAAGAGATACGTAGTAAGCCGGTATTCATAGTCGAATCTTATATTTAAGTCCGTCTTAAATACTATCTTAACCCTTCGCTGGGGTAACGTCGGGTCACTCGTGCCCTGGCGAAAGTGACTGTCCCCTGTCCCCTCAGTTCCCTGTAACTCAAAGGGCGGGGGGGGGGGGGGAGCGAAACCAAACTATACTGAAAAAAATTGTATACTACCAAGCTATACTAGCTCCCCAAGCGCCGACGGTCTAGTGCGTAAACAGCAGTTGTGCGAGAGCCAGACAAAATTTTGAAAGTGCACGAGTGACTACCCGACGTTACCAGTTACGTTGATTAAAAATAGCAGGTGAGTAAAATGTTTACTTTAATTTGGATGTTTTTTTTTTAAATAAAAATTAATGTTCTTTCATTGGGACGTGATAGATTAATCTTAGTTATCGATAAATAATATGTTTTGACTGTGCACAATAAATTAGCCTCGATATAATTTTTTCATATTTTTGTACTTTTTTATAATTTTGTAATAAATAATTGTGATTGATTACATTTTCATGAATAGAATTAATTAAAAATGAATAAAATGTGTATTTTACTGTAATTTGTACCTATTTACCTACTTTCAAAAAACGTACGTTTGATGCTCAAAACTTAAGCATCCCATTAATTTATACATACTTCTAATATTTTTTTCTTTAAAGTACTATTCTTAAACTTTAATTTTTTTTTAAATATGTTAATTTTTGCCAAAGTTACGATTTTTTGAAGAAAATGGTCCATTCTTCACGCTTTTATTTGTTTATATAAATATAGTTTAAACAAACGAAAAAATCGGCAATATAGCGATTGATCCTTAAAGTAGGATAGTTGATAAGGTAACATGACGTTTTTCAGATTTTTTTAGAACACTTAAAAGTATTTTTTAGGCGTCGGACACGAGTGACCCGATGTTACCAGTCAGTTACAGGTGCCGAAAAAGACGTTACCAGCGAAGGGTTAAGATGCCATTAACCAATCGCAGAGCCGTATTAGCATGATCTTAAGACATAAGATTCGACTATGAATACCGGCCGTAGGCTATATATTTAAGACCGTCTTAAGTACAATCTTAAGACGTCATGAACCAATCACAAAGCCGTATCACCATCTTAAGACATTATATACCTAAGTCTTGAAATAAGAACCGATTATGAATACCGGCCGTAGACCCCTTGGCTTCAGACATTGATTTACAAGGTGTTGCGTGGTCCAGCGGTCTTGTGTGCTATATGCTTAAGGCCCGTGCACGTAACAAAGTTTTATACTACGTTTACGCGAGCGTTACTTCTGTAGTAACTTACGCGACGTCCTTCGCGTAAACGGGATTTTGTAGTAACTTACGATAATTTACTCCGCGTAAACGAGTAATATATCGTAAGTTACTACAGAAGTAACGCTCGCGTAAACGTAGTATAATTATATTATCATAAATTAATGAAAGAAACAATCGCTAGATTAAATATATTATATGTATATAGGTAACGCCGATAACGGCCGGGTGTCGAGCGATGAATATTTTGCGATCCATTTATTAAAAATATGCAGTAACTTCACATCGTGTATGCCATTACTTTCAGTTAGAGTAGAATATGACACGATAATAGTATAATATTGTCCTCTATCTACGCAGGCTGTCCTCGAGACGCTTCTAGCACACATAATTCTTTCAAAATATACCTATTACTACGTTTACGCGAGCGTTACTTCTGTAGTAACTTACGATACGTCCTTCGCGTAAACGGGATTTTGTAGTAACTTACGATAATTTACTCCGCGTAAACGAGTGATATATCGTAAGTTGCTACAGAAGTAACGCTCGCGTAAACGTAGTATATGTACGTTATCCAGTGTTCATCGTTTACAAAAGATATCAAGTTCATTCCTCTCGAGACATTTGTTGGTATAATTTTGAATTTCTAACTAGAATCATGGACTTGACTCTTATACAGATAAAGATATTTTTATTCTTTTGGTCGGTTATTCGTAAATGTGCTGCAAACTCTCGCGGACGTTCGCATCAGGAATCATCAACGATGGCACACCACGCTTACGGCTTACGGCATTACGGCTTACGATACAGAGATTTATATTAATTGAGGAGAATCGTACGTACTTGCTTGCGATGTAACATAAATAACACGAAAAACAGTGTCATTCGCGACAACAAATTCACATAGAGTGCACAGGCTACACGCTACAGAGCAGTTTTGCAATCAGTTGTATTAATGGTATTAATTAAAGATCTTTGGATATATATCACTTGAGACAAGATCGACTCCAATTTAAAAAATGAGAGAGCGAAAGAGAGAGATAACACGCAAAGCGTATGTCCAAGTGCACAACTATACATATATCGTTATAATTTTGTACGTCCTTAAAAAAATGTTATCTCTCGAGAATCGCCTTCGAAACAGAAAACAGTAAAAAACAGTGAAAATGCCGTTGCGAATGTTTATCTCAAAGTTTATTCGCAAAGATCCTTAATCGTGTGAAACGTGCGTGTTGCATTGTATGTCGAAAACTATTTAAATTATATAAAGGTACAAGCGGCAAAGCACTTAGCTAGAGCGCAAACTTTTATAAATATCTAATGTGGAATATCGACGTTGACAATTTTATCCCTCGACATATTTAATGCGGCGCGGCGCGGCGTGAAAATAAAGAATAAGCGCACAACATATACTACGTTTACGCGAGCGTTACTTCTGTAGTAACTTACGATACGTTCTTCGCGTAAACAAAATTTTCCTTCGCGTAAACGGGATTTTGTAGTAACTTACGATACGTTACTCCGCGTAAACGAGTGATATATCGTAAGTTACTACAGAAGTAACGCTCGCGTAAACGTAATAGTAGAGCTCAATATAAATATGCAGAATGTAGCAAAATTATGTATATCAAAGTATCAAGTTACACGTAAAAAGGAAATTTATTACACGTGGTGGGATTGCAATATACGTGGCGCGTGCAAACTATTTGCCCCAACGTCCAATACATCTTCCACTTGTGCTCTTTTTACGAAACGCACCATTTTTCACAAACTTTTTATTTTACGCTTAACCAATTCACACACACACTTGATGTTTATGTTAGTTGGAAGATTACACAATTTCAATACAAAGAATTTTACTTGATTCACACGACACCACGTGCTTTTCATTTTTTGCTTTTCATTTCTCTTTGGGAAATTTTAATACGTTTAAAAAACATGAATAGTATACATGTATTGCGAACCAAGTTGAAAGGAAAATGTTACTCGTTGCATCATCTCCTTTTTCTTTCGCAAAAAAAACCCAGCAAAAACTACGAAATATTGGCCGTATAAACATCCTGCATTTTACGTTAAACTCTCTCATGCACGCGATGAATATAATATTCTACTATACGATAATTGACTAAAACCTGTATCGCTCTTGCTACTTAAGAGAATAGCGATCCAAGGTTTTACAAAATGCGCCCTCTCTTCGATATACGAGATATACTGGGCAACAAACGTATCGCAACAAAAATTTTCGTCAAAAATTGCCCAACTTCAAATAAGCATAACTCCGCGAAAAAAAATTTGTCATATCTGAAAGTTTTTTTTTTTAGGATGAAGTCTGTACTTTAAAGAACCATTGTTCAATTTTAAATTTAGCCTCCCCCCCTCCCGCCGTTCTTCCAAAAGTAAGGACGTGTTTTTTCTCCGAAAACGTGCATACTTTGACACATTTTACGGAGTAGAATGAAATTTTTCGGAGAAAAAACACGTCCTTACTTTTGGAAGAACGGCGGGAGGGGAGGAGGCTAAATTCAAAATCGAACAATGGTTCCTTAAAGTACAGACTTCACCCTTTAAAATGAAGAAAAAAAAATTTTCAGATATGACAATTTTTCGCGGAGTTGTGCTTATTTGAAGTTGGGCAAATTTTTGACAAAAATTTTTGTTGCGATATGTTTGTTGCCCAGTGTAGATCGTGGCAATTTTAGGAAGGCAAAAAAGAGAAATAGGAAAAGTATGTGTTACAACGTCATACATTTGTCATTCACGGAGAAAATGGACGTAGCTGAAATAGTATACTATAGATTTTTTATAGAAAATCGACGCGCCCTTGTATCTGGATACGTAGAAAAGTGAATCGAGCACACAATCGTATATTTAATATTACACAAGCGATGAACGATACGTTGAAATCGAGTACGTTGAATTTCAGATGTAGACTACTGCATAATATAGAATAACACGTTGTGCATCGTCGTAAGATTTTTCGTGACTTGATTTTAATTAATATCAAAGCAAATCTAAACCATCTAAACACAGATCTTTCCGTATCTTTCGCACGAGTACGAGTGCCAAACAACGAGCTCAACATGGCCTAATAGAGAGAAACTGCGTGTATACATATTTTCTTCTCTTTATGATGCATCGTCCGCATCGCATAACGGCACGTCGTTTAACTAGGTTCAAACGACGAACACGATCTTTCTCTTATATTAGCTTAACAAGGGCACGCGGATAATGCGAAACGTCCTGACGCGTGTTATTTTCTCTTTGAGAGAAAAGAGAGGAAGATAAAACGAGAGATAGGAGTATATTAGTGGAAGTACACTTCATCGATAAAATATATGTAAACAAAGTTAGTACGTTAGTACTGTTAGTATTAATCACGTAATGTTAGCGCAAAGACATCAATAGTCGTCTTAATCATCTATCAAGAATATATTTTACCTCGGGATATCCTATCGACAGAAACGCAGGAATACTTTTATGTGGTTCGCCGTATCGTTTGGAAAAAACATATTGGACGCCTCGCAAAAATCTGCGTATGGCACGATGATCAATAATTACCTTCGATTATATAATATAAGCCGATTACATCGGATTTTTCGTCGAGAATTCATAACTATTCTAAATCTGTATATATGTGTTTGTGTTGTGTATGCTTTCTCGCATTGACTACTCATCGGAAGAGAAAGGTTTGCGCTAAAGAAAGGTGCTAACGTCTTAAAAATATAGATTGATATTTCTTTCATTTTTGAGATTATTGAATTTCTTACGTTGACGCCTCAAAAACGATATCGATTAACGTTTTCTTTTAGCTAGTTTATAGCAGCTATTTTAGAGCCGGCAATGTATCTTGAATAAACGTTCTGCTGGAATTTATCAAGTTTATACATTCAATCGCTAAATACTTTCTTCGTGGCTATTTCATCTCTATTATCATCGTCATCATTATTATTATTATTACGTTCTGGGCGGGGTGGGGCGGGGAGACTTTGACTTTTCTTTTTGTACTGATTTACTGCATTAAGCATTTTGGGAAGACTTTTCTGTCTAATAATTTGATATATCTACTGCGTTCCCTTCTCTCAATAACTACAGATACTTAATGGAGAAATATTATTTACATGTGTGTGTGTGTGTGTGTGTGTGTGTGTGTGTGTGTGTGTGTGTGTGTGTGTGTGTGTGTGTGTGTGTGTGTGTACATATTGTACATCCTTACGTGTGAAATGCTGTTAATCATTAAATAAAATGTTGTCCGTAAATGCGTTACAAATGGATATAAATATTCATTTAAAATGATGAGCAACGTAAATAAAAAACGATAACGCTGTTCGCTGTATACTAATACATGTACAACTTTACGACAGATCTCATTTCTCGCATTCTACGTAGACTTTATAGGTATGTCGCTTTAGTAGTCACAAACTAAAATCTATAACGGGCATATAAAAAAAGCATTTTATTTAACACAAACTATCATTTCTATTAAAATATTAAAAAGACTAATGAAAAACGAGGGGTAATGCGCGCGCGCGTGTGTGTGTGTGTGTGTGTGTGTGTGTGTGTGAGTGATATCTATAATTCGCACATATAATCATCAAGTTACTGTGAAAAATAATATCGAACTTTTAATCAGATCATCCAGTTTTCTCTACTAGTGAGTCGATATCGTACACAACGTGGCACTTGTTCAGCTTGCCGGAAAATACCGTTTTTTCGCATTAATGCTGTGAATTCCGATGCGTGGTCAACCGAGAATATGTATCGCGCGTCGATGTACGACGGTGTCAAGCATTCTCTTCAATGTGCGCTCGCGTGGCGCACTTTCCTCTTCTTTTTGTGTTTCACGACAATATAGAAACTCTTTTCACAACTATTATTCACATACGTGACTCTAAATATGTACAGCGACTACAGGTAACGGCAAACCGCACGTCCTGAATCGCGTTAAACATCTCGTCCTTCATTTTCCCTTTTGTTAAATCACTTAATTATGTTGAACACAATGATATCGAAACGCTCTTAATCATATCGATTACAGTTAAACTTTGACGTTCCGTATTGATTACGTAGTGACTATTGAGTTGTGTATTGTGTTCTGACGGGCGAAAGTGGAATGCATAAACTGCGTGTGTTGAGATAGCACAAATAATACTCTTACAAAACTTGAAAGAATCTCATTCTGAGTAACTCACGTTGCTCGTACTCTACAGTTCAAACTAAACAAATGTACCATAATACGATACGTGTTGTACACGCGAAAAAGGAATGACAAGTTTATATTCGCGTGTCTATCTAGGCTAAAATAAATCAAGTAGAATACTTTTACATTATTTTAGAACATTCATTTTTTATTCGTCAAGAAGAATTGAACACGTTAAACACAAGAGGAATAAAATGTCTCTTGAGTGATTTTTGTCGCGTGCATTTTATTCTAAAATCGTCCCTTTCTCGCGTGTACTACAACGTACACGTAAGACAAGATACGTCTGTGTCTGCGTGCGTGTGTGTACGTGTATATTTATTTAAATATATTGTCTTAAAATGTATCAAAACAAGAGCGTTGTTATACGTCGTCAAAAAATATTTTAGAAAATATTTCACGGTTGTGGAAGAGAAGCAGAATGAATTTTTGTTTTGGCAGTGATTTTATTAGGCTTATTTCTCATTTGATGTATGTTTGTTATCTCAATTTTGTATATCGTAATCAGGATCCTCGCGTATACGTCATCCAATGTCAGTGATTTCCTTTCTTAACGTTCCTGTCTTCTCGTTTTGTCGTTTTCCCTAATTTACTTGGTGTGGAAGAGCGAATAATTTCTGGTACGCAGTAAAATGTGTTACTTGATAAAGATTTATATCTATAGGAACGAACGAACCGTGTTTATTTATTGAGAGCGCCTTTACTCTCCTCTTTTCCATTACCTACTTTCATTTAACTTTTAGTAAATAAAAAAAAATACGTCATACATCTTTTACATCGTGTAAATGTCGCGACGCAGTTTATGCATTCCAACAGCAAGCGGTCACATTTGCATTACATTCTTATAATCGTTTCTATCTTAGGCACGGCCATGGGCAGTGCTTCTTTTCGCAACGTTAAAAAGCGATCAATACTTATAATTAGAACAATAAAATCTATCGAAACCTTTGAAGGATTGTCGCGGTTTTGTGTGTGTGTGTGTGTGTGTGTGTGTGTGTGTGTGTGTGTGTTTTGTGTAACCAATTTATAATTCAAGCGTGCTCGTTAATCGCCCATTCTCTAAATCACGATTACATCAGTATCACACAAAGGAAATGCAACGTTATCGATGCACGCGTACATATCGTGTTTAAGATAAGAAACGTGCGAGTACGACGCAACTTGAATGGATTTATTTGCGCAATAAGGGATAAAACAAACGTGTGCCCGCTGGCGTGTGCGGCACTTGCTTCGACCGGACTTGAGGTAGAGCACACGTCGGGAAAGAGGAAAAAGCAGGAGACGCGCGGTGTCGTCGATAGATGATAGAGTAGCAGAGAAACCTTTGGCGGTATAGAGATTTTGCCTTTCTTCAAGTTTTCTTTTAATCTGTTCCAAGTTTATTCGCCTGTGGTCGCCGTTCTTGAATTCACATCGCTCATGAGCATATTACTTTGCTCCTGGTATTTTCCCCAACACCTGTACGCGTAGAACAATGTTGGTTACGTTAATGGTCTGCGAGAGTTTACACGTGTCCACTAACTTAAGCTTAAGCATAAGAATCGTTTGAATACACGCGTTTGGCACGCTGCCTGCTACAGCTAACGTTCGTAAGAGACGACGGTAAGAAAGGAAAAAACAGAAACAAACTCTCACTTTAGAACTTACCTTGGAAAGATCTACACCAGTCAGTGCTTGTACAGCTGGAGGTACTTGCCCAACGAGACGCGTAAGTTCTCCGCTGGTCGCGTCGCTGCCGCCGAGAAGCACAATTTCTTCCGTTCTCGCTAACGGTGCCGCGACCTCGGCTGCGATCTAACGGAGAAACACATTATCGTCGTCCGTATTATCAATACTAACGCGCAGTGCGTTACGTTACACGGCGTTAACAAAATGCCTGGAACAAACGCCGCGCCACTCACCTTTGGCAAGGCATTCAAAGTGATGTTGAGTATCGCCGCTTCGCCGTACTTTTTGTAAATCGCTGCTTTCATCCGCATGCGTTCGGCCTCTGATACACCGACGGCCTCTAGAGCATGAGCCTCGGCCTCTCCGATCAATCGAATCTTCTCAGCTTCGGCTTTCGCGGCGTTCACAGTTTGAGTTCTGTAAGTGGCGGTGTTTAAACATTGTGTCGAAAAGAGCAAAGAAAAGAAAAGAAAAGAAAAAGGAAGAAATCACTACGTCCTCCTCGAGTAGCTCTGTCACGAAACGTCTACCTCTTTCCCTCGGCAATTCTTCCCATTTTATAGAATTCAGCTTCGGCTGGTAATCGCACTGTGCTCTGGAGCTCATGCTCCTTTCGACGGATCTCCTGTTCCTCGACTTCGATTTGTTTGCGCCTCTCCACAACGTCTATCTGTATCTCCTCGTTTCGTATTCGCTGTTTTATCTTAGCCGCTTGAAGTTCGTAAGCTAACTGGGCCTCGGCTTTCTGAAGACACGCAGAATAAAGTAGAGCACGGTACGTGAGCACGATTAACTTTGTTAAAAATATATCGATCCCGTATTTCGCAAAGAACAAACTTACCGCTGTATTTACTTCTTGATCAAAATGAGCCTTCTGCAATTGGTAGAGTCTTGCGTTGTCCTCTATCTTTGTGTCGGTATTGTATTTTATATCCATCGCCGACTTTTCGCATTCTGCTTCCTATCGTGGAACAGGAAAAAAATTATGATATCGTGAGAGTGCGTTAACAAACTAATAAACAGAACAGCGTGTAGTCTTCCGATTAAATTAAAATGTACGGAACCTACGAGACTATAAAGAGAGATCTTTCTCGAGAAACACTTGTCATTTTCGTGCGAACACGAGCGAAGACATACCCTAATACCGGCATCTCGATTTGCCTCGGCGACCCCTACATCAGCGTCTCTTTTAACAGCGGCCGTCTGGGCTTTGCCGAGCGATGTTAAATATTGAACCTCATCGTAGACATCCTTTATCGTAAACGAGAGAATCTCGATGCCCATGCGACCGACGTCCGGTGCGGCGACTTCTCGCACGAGAGCCGCAAATTGATCTCTATCCTTGTAGACTTCCTCCACGGAAAGAGTTCCTGAGGAAAAACCATCATTTTCTTCCAACCATTTTCGTCCTCCATCGGAAGCTTTAACTGTAGCTTTAATTAACTCACGTGACGGAACCTAATTACGTAGTTTTGCGCATATTTTGAAACAATTTTGTTGTTATTGTTGAATACAATATAATTTAATACGATAAAAATATAGATAGATATCAAATATTTGGAACTTTTCTCATATCTAAATTACATTCTACACATATACATTATAGACATTACAGACACTACAGACATTATAAATTATTCATCGTTTAACAAATATTAATCTAATGTTAAGCTCGAAAGTTTTATTGTATGTAGGAACGCGTACCAAAAGTTATTACAACTGTGGCGTGCATTTATTAAAATGTTTATTATCGTATATATTACAATAACTTTGATGGTAACTTGTAATCCGGGTTAATAAAAAAAAAAAAAGCTACGTAGCTCTCACGCGTCGAGAGATTGCGGGAGGATCAAAAGAGAGAATGGCGTTACCTGTTAATTACTATAATAATAATAATAATAATGAAGTAATAAGGAAAGAGGGGGTGAAAGAGAGAGAGAGAGAGAGAGAGAGAGAGAGAGAGAGAGAGAGAGAGAGAGAGAGAGAGAGAAAGTGTATGTGCGTGCGTGCGTGTGCGTGTATATGAGCGAGTGAACAAACGTACCCAGTATAGCTCGAAGATGACCCTCTAAGGTGGATAGGATCGTGGACTTGATTTCGTGAACGCTCTTTCCGAGAAACTGTTCACTGGCAGTATGCAACAATTCGTCGGCCTTCATGATTTTGCACTGCGCCACTCCAGTGACCGTCAGCGGCACCCCCTGCGCCGTTTCTACGCTCTCGCACACCGGGTTCAGAGTCATTACCTCCAGCGACAAGCGCTGTACGTCGGTGACGAACCACCAGGTGAACGCGTATCCGCCGACGATGGTCCTCTTTCTCATGGAGCCGCAGCATCCTCCTGTGAAACGTAAAGACGCGTCGTACGAATGTTTTTCAACAAATATTTGCGAGAAACGTTACTTGCAAGTTATACATTTCATTGAGCTTTCATCCATGTTTGTGTTATTTTCGGTCGAGTTGTTTTCGAATCAAATCTCTTTGTACAAATCAAAGTACAACGTTTTCTTTATGAAAAATCGTGATGTGCTTTAAACCGTGAGAAGAGGAAGAAATATAGGTACCTAAACTGTGCTTGACAATAAAATAAATTAGTTTTACGCGCGCCACGTAGGATTTACGATATCTCACCTTGCAAACCTTATCTACTTACCTTACGCATTCGTGCAAAAGTTATCGCGGGAGATCGTGAGAGTATTATAATCTCACAATTAGATGAAATCTTATATTTATATACATATACGTACGATCTTTTTACATTTATGTATGATCATTGATATCTCTATAAATAATAAATCATTACACGTGTAGAGAGAGAGAGAGAGAGAGAGAGAGAGAGAGAGAGAGAGAGAGAGAGAGAGAGAGAGAGAGAGAATTCAGATTTAAAAAATTTACTTTCTAGGGTACGCGTAGCCACGGATTCATCGATTAGCTAGTACGTCCGAACGATCGTTAAACGCACGTCTAGTATCACAACAATAAGTAGGTCAGCCCCAATAACGGATGAGTAATTCTTCAGTCGCTCAAACCCTCGGAGCATAATTGCAGAGTTCCTCCGATCCATTGAGAAAACCAAATGAGATATATCACGTTATCGCGCGTGTGTACGAGTAATTTTGAAATACTGTCGCGATTCTTTTCGTTGATATTATATACATACATTAGATGACATCAATATTGACATCATCGCGATTACATCCTAAAGATTATTCTCATATGGCGCTGTAATCTTAATTACTAATCCGCTGGCAGATCTTGATAAAATGACGCTTTGATATTTTCGTAATAAAAGTAGGACACAACAACGTAATTGGTAGGCTCGCCATATAATGATTGTTCAATTGCTCAAAATCCTCGAAATTTCGAAAATGCCCGATATATAGTTGCCAAGTAAAAAAAAATTAAAAACTTTACTTACGTATATCGTACCTACTCTCTAACAATAAGAAACTGACGAAATGTATGCGTGGAGCATAAATCCAGAAAAGTCAGACACGTGGCGTTTCTTTCATTTCCCCGATAAGAAAACGTTGTTGGCAAGACGTATACATTGAAAAAAGAAAGATAAAGATAAAGAGAGAGAAAGAGAAAAAAGAAAAAGAATTATTTTATTGTCAACTACGTTTTCGCATTATACGTTATACCCAGGTAGCACATACACGTTTCAGAAATGTTTTATAAGCGTTTTTCCGAAACGTTTTATAACCGATTTCTAGAAACATTTTTCATGAGTAAATAAAAATGTCCATTCAAAAAACATTTCCTATGGAACGTTTCTTTTTCGATAAAATGACGTTTAAAAAACTATTATAGAAACGTTTTATTTTAATGATAAAGACATTTTAAATTCCTATTTTTTACGTCTTTTGAACAGTGATTGTGACGTCTTTGAGACATGCGTGAGAATTCTAGAAGCTTTATGCGCACATATCCAGGTAGCAAATATTTCATATATGTTTTTTGAACGTATACATAGATTCATAACCGTAAAGAACCATTAAGAAACGTTTGAACAAAAATGTTTTTGAAACCATGATATAAGAAACGTATTTTTTACGTTTCTACAGTTGAAAAATACTTGCGTGTTAAATTTTTTTCTTTCAAAATTATGCTAACGTAAATTTGCTTCATCTATATATATATATATATATATATATAATAGCTTTAATAACCTTTTTTGAAACATTAAAATTTATATTGCACAAAATAAATCATTTTATCCATGCACATTACGTTTCTCAAAATTATGGTTTCAAAAACATTTCTAGTTCTCTTTACGGTTATGAAACTATATGTATATACGTTCAAAAAACGTATTATGAAATTAATATGTGCTACCTGTGATAGTGTGTGCTACGTGGGTCAGCTGAAGCTACAATTTTTCCAAGGTGAGCAGAGCAGAAAACACGTATAACCCGGAAAACGGGATCAAAACGAGAAGGAAAATCATATACCGGTATACCGGTATGAACCCAACAAGGAGGAAGATTGAAAGAGAAAGAGAGAGGGCAAATCGATGACCGTTATACGCCGCGTGCCGCGCCTACGGGACTGAAGACTCTACTGAAGTGCCCGGAAACCATAGCCTCATTGCGGATCATACATTATCCTCAGTGAGATATCCACACCTGGCTACGTGCGCACGTAGTCTCGAGGTTGTAGCTGTAGCCATATCAAGGTCATGGTCAGTATCACTCCGTTGTTCGTCGAGTAACATCGTTCGGATGTTCCGTCCTCGCGTTTATCGCGCGCGATCGAGGAGCGTCCGTACTACCTGCTCCACGTTATCGATATTCTTCGACGAAGAACGTTCACTTGGCGTCGTTCTATACCGAATAAGTACGCGACGACGCGGACGGAAGAGAATCATCTCATATTTTTCACAGCTCGTCAAAACTCTTTGATGAATGTGTTTAAAATGTGACAAGCACAATATCGTCGCTTTGGTGTCGCCGTGAACCTGCAGCGAGAACGCCGTGAAAACGCACGCAAGCACACGCAAGCACGTAACGTGACTTTCGTAGACGTTGTTCGAGATTCGAGAAAAACGATAGGTATAGGTGATTTGAAACAAATCTCCGTGATAATCTCGTTTAGCGGAAACAACTGAGACGCCTCTCTTATGTTCTTACAAAAAGAAAAAAACCGCGCTCCGATGAACGTATTAAGTTTATAGCACGGTCGAGACGTTCAAAATGTCAAAGTTGTAACACGTTGTAATATTTCCATTGTCACGCGTCCATATTTACAAGGAGGGGCGTGTTGATATAGAGTATAGAGACGCGATAAATGAATAGCTATCAGATCGTTACCCTCGTTACATTCACATATCATATAAGTAACTACGGGGTAAATAATACTAACGTTACTGTCGCTTTACATACGCAGATACCGTCCACACGTCGCGGCAAAACTTAAACTTATTTACGCTTCGTGAATCATCTTTGGGGAGTCGCGCGTTTCTCAGCGAAACGAGATAAAAGGACGACGCTCGTGTTTATATACGGCCATTTATTTTCCACATTCTAAAACATTTTATATTTTTATAGCTAAGCTTTTCAACATGCGAAATACAAATACTGCTCCCTCAATAAGAGAGAGAACGTTTTTCGACGACGATTATCTCTTGTTCTACGGATAAGATTTTCTTGTGCAAGTGGGACCATTTATCGCCGCGCGTTATCCTAACTTCACAGCCTACACAACTCTACAAAAAAAATTTTTTCTTGTGCTTGGCGTCATTTCATGATTTTCCTCGTCATCATGCACCAAAATAAAGGAAAAATATCAATATTCCCTTTAAAGTTTGCTTTTGTAGTGGTACGACTAATAATACAGCGTTTTGCGTTTTTATAGAAACGGTAAATAACACAAGTCAACATGACGTTTGCGTTTGAACGTAGGGTATGTACGATACGATAGGTTTATCAACAGTCATCCGAAAAAAATTTATATTTCCTAAAAAAGTTTGTTTTTGTAGCCAGGAGAACGTTTGTACGATATTTTAAAAACGTTATTCGTTTAATTTTTATCTGTTAAAAAACCAAAACAAATATCGTTGTATATTATTTTTATTAACTTTAACTCGTATATTAGCTTACAAAATAATGGAAAAAAGTTCAAAAGTGAACCCTGTTACTCTTTCTTTTATGTTCATGAGTACTTTCTCTTATTAAACCCCAAATATAGCTATATATCTATGATTTTAATTTTTATCTGTTAAAAAACCAAAACAAATATATTTGTATATTATTTTTATTAACTTTAACTATTATATTAGCTTACAAAATAATGGAAAAAATTTCAAAAGTGAACCTTGTTACTCTTTTTTTATGTTCATGAGTACTTTCTCTTATTTGGGGGTTTACGAAGAGAAGTACTCATTAGAGAAGTATACTTAATAAGAAAATAAATAGCGTATAGTGAGATATGAGATAATAAATAGTGAGATATTAGTAAATAACGTCGCGCTTGTATCAGTAACGTCCACAACAAAGTTCTTCGGTTCTAGGAAGTACCGCTAGGAAAAAAAAATGGGCATCGAAAGCTTTCTGACAGAAAGTTTGACTTCAGCGTCCACCAGCGGACTTTCATTATTCTTTCCGGTTCTCGCTGCGACACTTGCCTATTTTCATTACGAAGTTCTGGATAACGAAGCCCCGCCGATCAACGTGCCATCAGACATGCTATTACCTTCGTATGATTTTATAGTGATAGGCGCAGGTAGTGCAGGTAAGCGTGTTGAAGCGTTCGAAACTCTCCGTCGTTCGTTCGTTACGAACGCGTGCGATATGTGTAATATCCCTCAAACAACGCACGCTCTCCTCTGTTCGTTCCTTCTTTTTCTTTTTGTATCAGGAGCCGTAGTTGCCAGTCGTTTATCCGAGATCGAGGATTGGAACGTATTGTTGCTGGAAGCAGGCGGTGACGAAACCGAGGTCTCGGACGTGCCTCTGTTTGCCGGTTATCTCCAATTGAGCCAGCTCGATTGGCAATATAAGACCGAGCCACAGGGTGATGCCTGCCTAGGTATACATATATACGTTATCCTTCCCGCCCTCCTCAAACCAGTAGCTGGAGAAACTATCCGTTTCTCTCCGTCCGTGTTTTTCCTTTTACGTTTTATTAAACATTTATAGCGATGGAGGACAGCCGTTGCAATTGGCCGCGTGGCAAAGTACTGGGCGGATCCAGTGTCCTCAACTACATGCTCTATTTACGAGGGAACAAGAAAGATTACGACCTCTGGGAGCAGCAAGGTAATCCTGGCTGGGGCGCGCGTGAACTCCTGCATTACTTCAAGAAATCCGAGGATAATCAGAACCCTTACTTGCTTCGCACGCCATATCACGCGAGCGGCGGGTACTTGACGGTGCAAGAGGCACCGTGGCACACACCTCTAGCGGCGGCCTTTGTCCAGGCTGGTCAAGAGATGGGCTACGAAAATCGTGACGTCAATGGCGAATTTCAAACCGGCTTCATGATCGCCCAGGGCACTATCAGACGAGGCAGTCGTTGCTCGAGTGCAAAGGCTTTTCTGAGGCCGACCAGACTTAGGAAGAATCTACACGTAGCAATGCACGCGCACACCACCAAAGTGCTGATACACCCCAAAACAAAGCACACTTACGGGGTTGAGTTCGTCAGGGATGGCAAGGTCTTTCATATGCGCGCAAAGAAGGAAGTGATTGTGTCCGGTGGCGCGGTAAATTCGCCTCAGATTCTCATGCTGTCCGGGATCGGGCCGAAGGAACATTTGCGAGAGCTCGAGATTCCCGTGATTCAAGATAGCAGGGTTAATATTTTAAATAAAGAATTTTTCAATTTCTCTCTCTCTCTCTCTCTCTCTCTCTCTCTCTCTCGATCAAAGGTCTTTGCACCTTACTAGATAAATATACGTCATACGTCAGTATTGTGTAATAAATTTTACACGCGGTTACAACGCGGTTATAGAACTTTCGAGCTTCAGTCGACACGCTCTACACCTTATTTATCCATACGAAATTCTCCATACAGGTCGGCTACAATTTGCAAGACCATGTCGGCCTAGGGGGACTCACGTTCATGGTCAATCAGGAGATTTCTATGGTGGAGAAACGGCTGCATAGTGCTCAGGCGGTGATGCAGTACGCTGCGCTAGGTGACGGCCCCCTAACGGTGCTTGGAGGTGTCGAGGGTATCGCTTTCGTCAACACCAAATATGCGAACGCTTCGCTGGACTTCCCCGACATCGAGCTGCATTTCATTTCCGGCTCGACTAATTCAGACGGTGGTACGCAGATAAGGAAAATCCACGGACTGACGAAACAGTTCTACGATGCCGTTTTTGGGCCGATCAGCAACAAGGATACGTGGAGCGTGATTCCGATGTTGCTACGACCCAAGAGTCGAGGGGTAATCAAACTGCGCAGCAAAAACCCGTTCGAAAAACCTCTGATCTATGCGAATTACTTCAAAGAACCGGAGGACATTGCCACGTTGGTCGAAGGAGTCAAAATCAGTGTGGCTCTGAGCAGAACTAGCGCCTTCAGGCGATTCGGAAGCGAGCTGAACTCGCAGCTGTTTCCAGGATGCGAACAACGTCCAATGTATACGGATCCTTACTGGGAATGCATGATCAGATCTTATAGCGCCACAATTTATCATCCGGTTGGCACGTGCAAAATGGGACCTTACTGGGATCCCGAGGCCGTCGTTGATCCGCAGCTCAGGGTCTACGGTGTGACTGGGCTTCGCGTGATCGACGCGTCGATTATTCCTAACCTGGTAAGTGGGAACACGAATGCGCCAACGATCATGATCGGCGAGAAAGGAGCAGACATGATCAAAGAATATTGGTTAAAGTGGAAGAACAGCGCCGAGCAGCAGTCTAGCGAACGATAAGACGAGCTCGCGCGCACATCCCTTACGTCCTTATTATACGGCGTACGGATGACGGCGAAAGACATGATGCGACAAGCACAAGAGCACTAGTGCCGTCGACATGAAAAAACTTGTAAAAGAACGTCTGGACTTTATTACATTTTTTATGAGCCATATTAATGTAAGGATATCCGCGACGCTCTCTACGCACGCGAATGTCATCGTGCATTTTAAGGCATTTTAACTTCTTTATCGGTCATCACTGTCATCAGCCATCGTGTAATCTAATATTAACGTACAACTTGTGGAGAGAGAGAGAAAGAGAGAGCGCTTGTAAAACGGCGGAATATTTAGAGTAACGGACGTATGTATACTAAACTATGTATGACGCAGATGTAAGCATCGTTTTAAATACGTAAAATGTTGTCATGTCCACGTATATAGGAATAATACTGTTTTTGAAATTGAATTTTTTTATCTTTCATCTTTATCTATTAGTAAGTGACCGCGTCTCGACATAAAAAATACTTACTTGGGCTCCTATTCGCATAATCATTGATTATTTCTTACCTTAATTATATTTTGTGAATAAAATTTTTTGCCCTTCCAGAAATGGGTTTTTTAAAGCGATGGAAAACTCGAAACAACGACATGCAATAACGTACAGGACAACGCGGTGGAAAAAAATCTTAACCATGAACAATGTCTCTAAAAGAGAAATTTTCGCATTAGACCAATATTGATTCATTCACCGTAGAATTTTCTGTTTAAGAATCAAAACAAATATGTGAAAAGAATACCAAAAAGAAAGTAATAATAAGAAAGCTCCATCGCAGATCATCAGAATGTATTATAGGGATTTGAATAGCTTCATAGAGATGAAGAAAGGAGAAGTAAGATTTATAGAAAGGATGAGTCACACTTTCGTCTTATATCGGAAGTTATAAATGCACGGTCCGATACCCAAATCCGATACCAGGATGCTCGTATAATAGTTTGACGGCTCGTCGGACACAAGTATTTGGCTTGTTCTACACATGTCATTTCACATCGACGATACTACGAAATGGGCCCCCAGTCAACGATCGCTCGCGCCGCGGCCCTCATGTCGATTCTAGAATTAAGAGTTTATGGGATCTATTGCGACTCGTGCGAGTGATCGACGCGTCCATTATGCCGCGCATATTAGTTTTAGGAAATACTAACGCGTATGCGCCAACTGCGCGATTATAATAGCAGAAAAGGATGCGATATGATTAAGGAAGATTAGTCATGATTCGGCAACTGTTAAAGATTTTCGTTTCGCAAGAGATCAATGCGGGATAAACCGTGTATCGCTATCTTTCATTTTACTATATATTATATGTATACTGTGTACTATATATATATATACTATATAGTATAATATTGTACAATAGTATAGTATTGTACATTTGAAACATTCTTGAGTAAAGAAAAAAAACTGCTTTAACTGTAATTGAGTTTCTTACGTGTACCGTTGTAACAATATATAAAATAGTTGGGTATATTAGCGTCATAAATGATGCGTTGGCACTTATCTAGAAACATGATAAAACATTTAGAACGTGTTTGTAAAACGCTTACTTTCGTTGCAGAACACTAATACGTGGTAAAAACTAAAATGTGAAAATTAATGTAAATTAAAAAACAAATTCTTTTGTATCTCCAATTTTTTTCCACGCGAGCTCTTCGTTGTCCTTCTGCGGACTGTTTGCGTGCGCGCGTGCGTGTAACTCTAAACTATACTTGACGCGAGAATCGAGTTTAGATGATGCTACTGATACTGCAGGACAAATGATAAACGGCACGCACGTAATGAAATACAAAGATTACTGGTATATCACAAGTTATTAATTTATTACGTGATGTTCATGCAGTTCGACATCGTTCAAAATATATTTAATCACGTCGCATAATTACAAACACGGTACGCGCGTTGTCATTATGCGCGATATGCATACATCAAAAACTTGAAAAATCGCCGGCCTAATAATGTAATGACGTATAGTTATCTGTTATTATCTGTACATATAGAGTGTATATGTAATATAAATCAAAAAGTGATGTACTGCGATATACATATGTATACAGGTTTGCTCACGCAAATCATGATATCATGATAAATGCAATTTAAAAAAAGGCAAAAAATGTCGATGTACGTACGCACGTTTAGATATGACGGAAGGCATCCGTACCAATATAACGATACAACGATATAACGAAAAGAAATAGAATAAACTTTTACTACACGTTGATAGGAAGTTATGTATTTAGATATGCATAAGAGAAAAAGGAACACGCATTCAAATATTGAAATATATTCGTTGAAAACGTTAGACATCACGTATACCACAATATTCCTTTTGTTTTGGGCTTTTACATTTATGACGACAATCTTTCTTGGGGAAAAAAAGGCAAAGGGACAAAACACATTTAAGTGATCTAACGTTAGACTCCGATATCTGGATAAGCCCTCCCGGATATGTCTCCCCGAAATATCTCTATTGACCGTGCTCGTCTCCTAATTCTCCGGTAGCTTTGCGTTAACGATGACGTTCAACGTCGTCGTTGCACGTCGGTCACAGCCGCTAAGATATAAATGCGTATTACTTCCCATCCACATGTGTGTGTGTGCGTATTTACTTTCAACGTATAATATAAATATAAAATGACGCGTGATCCATGTGTAAAAAAGTGCGCGATACGCACTGACTACTGTCGAGTCAAGTTCTCTTCTCCTCCACCACGCGAGTATGCGGTGTTCCCGCAGTGCTCCTTGTCATCTGAAATGTATAAATCGTGATAGGATTCATTTTTTCCCTATATAAACCAGTATAAATTCTTCGTTCGCGGTATAAATTCTTCTGCGCGGGACGATAACGATAAGCTGAATGAAGCTAGTGGAGCTTTGCAGGCTTTGCTATATACCGGCCGGAGGTATCGTTATGTAAAAGATCGAGGTAAAAGATAAGGTCCTTTTAATTAAATAAAAAGAAAAAAACGTGAGATATTAAGTACAGCAATGTAAAGGCACTGCTCGCATTATCATATCTACGTGTTACGAACTATAGGCAGCTCGTCGTAAATGCGTTATTATATACGCATTTTCGGCGGTCAAATCAGTCATCAAGTTTCAGTCATCACAACTTCAGTCGTTGAATTAAAATATTGTGTATTAATATGATGTGGGGAAAAAACATCAGAATGTTAATACACTTTTTGAAATGAGAAAGATTTTAACAAACGGTCCGTTTTAACAAACGGTATCATGCCTGTTTGTATCAAGTCTTTATTTACGTAACGAACACGTTCTTTATCGCGCGTCCAACGAACGTTCGATCGTATCTTCACAATTCAGCATATGACTTGTAAAACTGAACGAGTTACATGAATAAATGTACAATGCGTGCGATTTCGAGGCTCAAACTTTTCTCTGATAACTTTTAACTCTGATGTACCGTTTATTTTACAATTTCTCTCTCTATCTCTCTCCCTCTCTCATTATTTTTGTTGTTTCTCTCTCGTTCTCTTCTTGACAAAATAAATTTTTCAACAATTTGTCGGATGTACAAGTAAGATCGACAAGTTCATTTTCTGTCTTCTTTAAAGTGTTGATCACTCGATCGTAAATCCTCGAAGAGTAAATCATAGATGCATTAATCCACGCGGTGTAAATCCTGTTTGGAGCCAAGACGAAGACTGGGACGATGACGTCACACCACGTGTGTCTTCTTCGTCAACGAATGTTTCTGACCACACGCGATGAGTTTCTCGATTAGTGCATATATGGTGGTCGTAGTTCGGCTGTCCCTTTGGCTGTGCCGAGCGGTAAGTGTCGAGAACATGATCAACGCGCGAATCCGAGACACTCTGAGTTGATCGTTTAAGATAATCTGTGGTTTTGGTGCGGAGAGACAAATCACGTGGTGCCTATGTGTTCTATATCATCGTACAAACGTCGTCGAAATATCACGTTCCACGAAATGTTTAGCGTTCATATTTCTAGGGGAGACCGAGGCTGTGTCCACACTTTACGCTTTTTTCAAGTTTACTAAAAAAAACTAATAAAGATATTTGGCTAAACGTGTAATGGTATAAGCTTTCAATCTTGCTATTAAAAAAAACATACGTAGAATCGTTGATCTTTTAACGTTTTAAAAAGGCGACTTTTTTAAGTGGAATTTTTTAAGTCAAGCGTATTAGACAGATAACCCCATACGCGGGAAGAATTCGTCATTGAAGTGTGGACATACATTGCCCTATCAAAAATAGAACAGATAGCTCCGACCACGTTTTTCAATCTTTAACATGTTGCCAATTTTAGATAATGCGGAATTAAGATTTGACGCTTCTCACGCACCTGATAACTATATATTACGTGATAATATTATGACGTGCTTATACTTTAATTTGAGTTAAAACTACTGTCGCACAGCAAATTTTTCGACCGTCGAAAAATGTGAACACGTGTTTCCGCGCTTTTCTTTTAACGTATATATAGCGTCTGCGAAAGGCATCGTAAGAAAACGAACAACATTTAAATATCTTACGTAGGGCATTTTTCAACTACTTGTTACAATGGTAGAGATATCTGTCTCTTAAAACTTAAGATAGCAGTACTGCAGGACACATAGCCCCCGTAGACAACGAGCCCCGGTCTCCGCGCCCTATCTCAGATATAATAAAAAGTCTAGAATGTATGGATGATATTTCAAAGTGCCCTTTATGTATATTAACATGTGTTTTTCATTCGTTTCCAGCGAAAAAAATACGATTTGATTAAAAGAGAAAATATTGATAAAAATTTCTATAGACTTTCTCCGGGTTCACTTCTACGTGTAGTAAAATTAAAACTCTCATCTCTAAAATGTGAACACTTGTCTTTGTTTTATCTCTTTGTCTTGAGTCATCTACGATGTTATAATGTCTACACGGCGTTAATGTACAGTTTAACGAACGTTCACTTGCTCCGTTTGCGAATGGAGAAACTTGTACTGCCGGGCATTTCGCACATGTGATATATTCGTCATGTCATACTGCGGACATACTGCGTATACTCTTTGATCGCTGTGGCGAAATTTTATCACGAGCAAGCAATAACTTGTACGTGGAAAAAAACATGGTATACTGGATAATCTTTTAATAGATGTATAAAATGCTAAAAGTAATGATATATAACAATGCTAAAAATTGTATCGACGCACGTTTCCGTAATACATCGCGCGTTTAAAAGAAGATGAGGGAATTAATAATAAGAGAATAGATAACAAGTAATTTTTAATAAAAAAAAATTACGAATCCTTCAATATTTTGTGTCACGTAAAGTGAAATTTAAAACAATGCCACAGAGAGGTTAAATGATAGGTATAGGTACAAGTGCGGGACAATTAAGTTTATTGCAAAACGCGCTTATTACATTGTCGGCGTATGCTATTGCTTTCAGTGGTATTCTCATAAATCGTATAATCGTATAATCGTATAATCGACGTTTCGTTCCTCTCGCCCAAGTGTTTAGCCGACATGTGTCGAAACTCCGTCGCAATCATTTTCACAAGCGATTATATACATATATCCTTTTATTAATGAGCACACAACGTAAAGCCTGTATTTTAGTAACGATGCTCTACGATAATGCGCGAACGTTGACTCCTGTGTCCGACTTGTCTTTTGAAGAGATATGCCTAGTAGTATAAAATGCATTTGATCAACGTAAATTATAACGATTATTACGATAATTATATACATATATATATATATATATATATATATATATATATATATATAAATTAATATATATATATATATTAGGGTGTGTCATTTTGGAGCAACTTTTTTTTTATTTCACAAATAGCATATATACTTGCAGGAAGGTAAAATAAGATACCTGTTAAAATTTTAGCTCTTAATATTAATATTAACAGGTCGCTCATCGCGATTTTTTATTTTTCATTTAGTAACATAAAAAAAATTTTATAACTATCTAACAAACAGTAATACAGCATTGCGCCACATAGATTTTCTGTAGTAAATTTACCGCTCTACAAAAAAGATCTCTTATCATTTTTTCATAAATTCAACCGTTCAAAAGATATTCAAAGTTAAAGTTCGATAAATTTTATAAAACTTGTTTTTGCTTTTTATGACGTTTTTATCATATCGACTATCAAAAATTATGAAATAATCAATACATATTTTTGTATAAAATTTAACGATCTACAAAAAAGGTCTTATATTTTTTTTATAAATATAAGATCTTTTTTGTAGATCGTTAAATTTTATACAAAAATATGTCGTGCGTATTTCATACGTTTTGATAGTCGATATGATAAAAATGTCATAAAAAGCAAAAACAAATTTTATAAAATTTATCAAAATTTATCAAACTTTAACTTTGAATATCTTTTGAACGGTTGAATTTATGAAAAAATGATAAGAGATCTTTTTTGTAGAGCGGTAAATTTACTACAGAAAATTTATGTGACGCAATGCTGTATTACTGTTTGTTAGATAGTTATAAAATTTTTTCTATCTTACTAAATAAAAAATAAAAAATCGCAATGAGCGACTTGTTAATATTAATATTAAGGGCTAAAATTTCAACAGGTATCTTATTTTACCTTCCTGCAAGTATATATGCTATTCGTGAAATGAAAAAAAAAAGTTGCTCCAAAATGACACACCCTAAAATATATATATATATATACGCGCGCGCAAAACGCAACCACGCACAGGCGCGCGCGTAGATGATATATATAATGTGACATTATTTATTATTAAACGGTATAAAATATTATTTGAAAACTAACGTATATTACACTATATAAACGTTATCATTCATCTTCTTGCATAATTTACTCAATACAAGTCGCAATTCTATAATATTTCAACATTAACTTTCATACTCCTTCTCTCTACACTTGTCATTCTTACACAGACGATATTGGTCTTTAAATTGCAGACATGCGGTGGTACTTGATTTGGTTAGCCTTGGCGCATTATATTATCACTACTCCAGTCAAGACACATCAGGTAAAATAATATTCTTTTACAATATCGAACATTTTTCAACTTATCGTAATATAATATATCAATTTCAGGAGAAGACAAAGATTTTTCTTGAAAACATTGTTTGTTTCCTTTTTTTTTTAAATAAGCTATCCATCCAATCTCTCTCTAATAAGCTGGCACAATTGTATAAATATCACACTTTAAACACGCGGATAATCTGATCGGTTTTAAGGAGGCTCTTACCCGGCTGCTCTAATCAATGTAGCAACCGAAAAATTATCATTAATAATTGGTTATAAAATTATCGGAAAATTAAATAAAAAAATAAATAATGATTTTTACATAGTGTAAGAGTAAGTTATATGTTCTATTAGTGTAAATATTAAAATTTATACAATAAGTCAGTTGACTACGTCAGTGCTAAAGAGCAGAACATGCGCGTGTCACAACGTCGTCTGTAGCAGTCTGCAGCTAAGTGAGGTGTAGCCGTGTAGCGTTGTAGCGAATGACGCGATGAAGAGATGGAGCCAAAAGAAAGATATAACGTGAGAATGCTGAGAGGGAAAATGAAAGGAAAATTCGCGAAAATAAAGGTTGTCAATGCGCGAGAGAATAATTATGCCGCTACCATACAGCGCAGAGAAAAGACATGTGCAAGTGAGGTTAGAAACTTCGCGCGATTTTGACGCTCGGAAGATCATTCGTCCTAACCTCTCGTACGTCATATTAAAACTACAATATCTTTTATAACTAATCGTCAACACCAAGTTTTCTTCTTATCATTAGAAAGATTATTATTTTAACTACAATTCCTTAGTTTTTTGTTTACCTGGCTCGCAAACTTGCCAAGAAAATACATCACTTCCGGTAAAAATTTTAGTGTTTACCATATGCCCTGTGTTAAAAATGCGAATTTCAATACTGATATTTTTACAGTTTTTATCGTCAACCTATGCTCAAGTTTTGGGCATCGGTCCGTTGTGGTTCACTTTACAACATATATTAATTTCATAAAGATCTGTCATATTATGATCGAGGTAAGAGCCTCCTTAAACCTGACACGCTTCAGCGCTTCTAATTTTGTTGCATCGTACCCCTACGCGAGGCAATCGTAAGCCACGGGATAAGAAGCGCATAAGAAGAGAGAAGTACGCGTAAAATAAAAAGGATCAAATTCTCACGCACAAATTTTAAAATTATATCATGTTATAATAATACATAATAATTATACTATTATGTTCATATGGATAATGCTCAAACGAACATTTTTGGGAAATTTTTAGGTGAAACGTGACTTAAGGGCGACGTTATATATATCGCGTATATATCGTTCGAATAGAGTTAAACGCGCGTTTGCGTCTCATATAATATGCATCTTTTTCCGCGACTCGAGGGAATTCTGATTATCGGCTATAGGAAAAACGCTACCGTGAATTTAGTAGCTGTGAGTAACGACCTCGACAAAAAATCTCGCAATAATTCAGACGGCGTACGTATATTATACAAATATTATAGAAATACAAGTAGGATGATTTTACACTCACAAGTTCCCTCCGATTTTGATGAGCTTTTAGTATATTGTTCTCTGAACGAAAATAAGAAGCACGTATTTTTTTATACGTGTCCATATGCGTGTTTAGAGGATAAAACCCTTAAACCCCTTTGAAGAAAATAGATTTTTCTCTTTCAGACCGAATATCTCTGAAACTAAGTATAAAAGATACAGCATACTCAAAATCAGAGGAGGGCACTTCCGTGACTACTTCTTTGTAAGATTAATGTAATCTGTATACAAATGCATTAAAAATCTGCTTAAAACCATCTTCCTTACACATTTGAGAATGGGTATTAACGCATAATACTAAATAACTTTAATAACTTTAATTCCTTAAAGGTACTTGTACATATTCTTTCCCTTTATCACGAGTTTCGCACAATGACGTGTCACAATGACATTTGCTTTGGTATACGCATCTATTTTGTATTGGAAAAAAAGCACGCACAAAATATTCACACAAGACAATGTTTATAAATATCAAGATTTAATATGGCTAGAAATATGCGGCTGGTTAAAACGGTTGTGAACGGTTCTCTATCTCAAAACAACAGTATCTTTTGCTTTGTACCCATTTAAAGCGAACGTCATTCTCTATAGTCACGTCAAGCAGCCAGCGACTATGCGGCCACCGAATGTTGCTCCTGCCAGTTCGAGGATACGCGATACATGAGTCGAGTCTGTGGTATCGGTAGTTTTATGACGTTGGTTCAACACGCGATGTCCTCCAGATGCGACATTGCTGATCCTTGTCGACGACTCGGCAGAGACGAAACACCGAACAAAAACGACGGGTATATAATAAGAGCGTTGTCAAGTCCATGTATAGTGCAACGTCTATTCTTCTATATTATGAAAACGCACGTCATATTATCGTCAATGTCTTCAGGTTCGACTTTATAATTGTCGGCGCAGGTGTGGCCGGGCCAATAATCGCGAGAAGATTGAGCGACGATCCACGGCGAAAGGTTTTGCTCATCGAAGCTGGCCCGGAAGAACCTAGTATGACAGCTATACCAGGATTTGCGTTCAATGCCATAAATACGTCTCTCGATTGGAACTTCAAGACGGAACCAACGTTATCGCACCCTACCGCCTGTTTAGGTAAAAAAAAAATGTCATCTCGTCTCTAAAAGTCTTAGATCAAAATCAGAATCGTTAAATCGATACGTTAAATCTTGGTAGAGAGCAGCTCTCCTCTCGTACTGTCGCTGTGACAATGTACAGCTTTTGTCTGAAAAGTCTGCCATAGGCCATCAATTAAAGAAGATTGTCAGTAGAGATCAAAACCGCGTTTGGGATTTGCAACCAACGTTGAATTATTTGTATTGTAAACGTTGATTTGTCTCACGCACAACCGCGCCTCAGACTCACACTAGCCAACGATTTGTAACTACAGTTGTATGTTGTATGTTGACGCGTCGAGTTAAATAGATAAATAAATAAATGTGTTTTAATCATTTTTCCGAAAAACGCGTGTGTGCTTGCGTATGCGTGCGTGCGTGTGTGTTAGTGAGTACTATCTAGTATATTATACTACATTGAAAAATCTTTACATTGTGTCAATTAGAAAAGAATGTATAATAACAATTTTATAAGATTAAAAAATTTTATTTAAATTTAACAAGGGAATACAAGATATTTAAATACAAAGTTATTTACATGTGTATTTTTTAATGGCCACAAAGAATTACAGAAGTAACAGTACAAAATAAAAATATTTTATTAAAATACATAAATTTTTCTTGTAAAAGAACTTGGCGCTGCTAGACCTTTTAAATAAATAAAAACAACAATAAATAAAAATAATTCAGAGAAGAATACAATGGGAGTAATATTAAATGATTATCAGCGTGGATGTGGGAATGAGTGATATGGGTGTGCGTGACTACGTGGACGGCGGATAATGCGGCTTATAATTAAGTATAGAATAAGTTTATTTATTTATTTAAAATTTCGAGGTCTAGCAGCGCCAAGTTCTTTTACAAGAAAAATTTATGTATTTTAATAAAATATTTTTATTTTGTACTGTTACTTCTGTAATTCTTTGTGGCCATTAAAAAATACACATGTAAATAACTTTGTATTTAAATATCTTGTATTCCCTTGTTAAATTTAAATAAAATTTTTTAATCTTATAAAATTGTTATTATACATTCTTTTCTAATTGACACAATGTAAAGATTTTTCAATGTAGTGCAACAATTATTTTTTGAGGCAATATACATGTTCTCTCTGTAATTGGCGCTCTAACTTAAAGAGATATCATTTCTTTTTTGTAATTGTAATAGATCACTTGAAGCGCGACTCTTCTTTTTGATAAGGTAACATAATTTTGTGACGTGTATCACTTGGGTTATAATTTTTCGGAAATAAAGATACTACTGCTTAGATTTTTTTGAGATTTTTCGAGATATAAAGATCTACCACTTGTTACTTAGGTTTTTTCGAGGTATAATACTACCACTTTCTTTTTTTTTTTAGGTAACAACATATACACTACTATACGTGTACTTGGCGCCTTTTTTTACCTTTTTTTAAAAAAGGTAATTTTGTGCGGATATCACGCCTTTTTGTAGTATATTACGCATTGTATAAACAGTATGTACAGGATAAAGCTATTTGGAGGTATAATACTACCACTTTGTTTTTTTCGAGGTAACAACATAACAGGGTAACAACATAATACATATACACTATTATGCGTGTACTTGGCGCTCATTTTACCTTTTTTTTAAAAAGGTAATTTTGTACGGATATCACGCTTTTTTGTAGTGTTACGCAACTTAATCTTATAAACAATATATCTTATAATTTTATAAACCGTATATAATACAAGGTATGAAGCTAAAAGTGTTACGGACTATTATTTCTAAAGAAAACAACAATTTAATATTTTGCTCAGTTTTTTAAAAATAATAATCTGTAACCCTTTTAGTTGTACACCTTGTATATATTTTTCAATTTCAACATAAAACATAATCGCAATAAAGCATGATTAATGTTAATAAGTCGTTAACTGTAAAATTCTTTATTTATTTTTATTTGCGTGTCTTACTGAATGTTGTTCGCAACTGTATATGTACCGATATCTTCAGGTATCGATATTTTTGATAATTATTTTTACGTCAGACATAATTTTAATTCATCCAATTTGTATTATGTCTAAACATAATTTTTGTCCAATTTTTATTATGTCTAGACATAATTTTAATTCAGCGATTTTTATTATGTCATGACATAATTTTAATTCTGCCGCTAGGGAAATTTTAAGTCGATTTTTATGAATCAAGCTTGAATTCAATGTTTAGGTGTCCCAGGTTGCCGATGACGAGGTCCACATAGCGCGCTCTATAGTTTTCGGTGTCCAGGTGTATTAATACCTTGAATTTGATGGCCACGTGTTCCAAGTTGCCGATGACGAGGTCCACATAGTGCGCTTCGTAGTTTTCGGTGTCTACATGTATTAATACCTCGAATTCGATATCTACGTGTCCTACATTGGGTGCGTTCAGCCGATACTTTGCTAGCCTAGCAATCGTGAGCAGTCGCTCGTTTTCGCTCGTTTCCTCTTTTTTGACTTACTGGATTAAAAAGAGAAGAAACGAGCAAAAACGAGCAACTGCTCACGATTGCTAGGCTAGCGGAGTATCGGCTGAACGCACCCATTCAGATTTAAAGTTATTAATACACCTAGACACCAAAAACTATGAAGCGCATTATGTGGACCTCGTCATCAGCAACCTGGGACACCTAGACATCAATTTCAAGGTATTAATACACGTAGACACCGAAAACTACGGAGCGCAATATGTGGACCTTGTCATCGGCAACCTGGGACACCTAAACATTGAATTCAACATATTATTACACCTGGACACCGAAAACTACGAAGCGCACTATGTGGACCTCGTCATCGGCAACCTGGGACACGTAGACATCAAATTCAACGTACGATTACACCTGGACACCGGAAACTATGAAGCGCACTATCTGGATCCCGTCATCGGCAACCTGGGATACGTGGACATCGAATTCAAAATATTAATACACGTAGACACCGAAAACTACGGAGCGCACTATGTGGATCTTGTCATCGGCAACCTGGGACACCTAGACATCGAATTCAACGTACAATTACACCTGGACACCGAAAACTATGAAGCGCACTATCTGAATCTCGTCATCGGCAACCTGGGACACGTGAACATCAAATTCGAGGTATTATTACACCTAGACACCGAAAACTACGGAGCGCAATATCTGGACCTCGTCATCGGCAACCTGGGACACGTGGACACCGAAAACTACGGAGCGCACTATGTGGACCTTGTCATCGGCAACCTGGGATACCTAGACATCGAATTCAACGTACGATTACACCTGGACACCGAAAACTATGAAGCGCATTATCTGGATCCCGTCATCGGCTACCTGGGACTCGTGGACATCGAATTCAAGATATTAATACACGTAGACACCAAAAACTACGGAGCGCACTATGTGGACCTCGTCATCGGCAACCTGGGACACGTAGACATCGCATTCAACGTACGATTACACCTGGACACCGAAAACTATGAAGCGCATTATCTGGATCCCGTCATCGGCAACCTGGGACACGTGGACATCGAATTCAAGATAATAATACACGTAGACACCAAAAACTACGGAGCGCACTATGTGGACCTCGTCATCGGCAACCTGGGACACGTAGACATCGCATTCAACGTATTATTACACCTGGACACCGAAAACTACGAAGCGCACTGTGTGGACCTCGTCATCGGCAACCTGGGACACGTGGACATCGAATTCAACGTATTATTACACCTGGACACCGAAAACTATGAAGCGCACTGTGTGGACCTCGTCATCGGCAACCTGGGACACGTGGACATCGAATTCAAGGTATTAATACACGTAGACACCGAAAACTACGGAGCGCACTATGTGGACCTCGTCATCGGCAACCTGGGACACCTAGACATCGAATTCAACGTACGATTACACCTGGACACCGAAAACTACGAAGCGCACTGTGTGGACCTCGTCATCGGCAACCTGGGACACGTGGTCATCGAATTCAACGTATTATTACACCTGGACACCGAAAACTACGAAGCGCACTATGTGGACCTTGTCATCGGCAACCTGGGACACCTAGACATCGCATTCAACGTACGATTACACCTGGACACCGAAAACTATGAAGCGCATTATCTGGATCCCGTCATCGGCAACCTGGGACACGTGGACATCGAATTCAAGATATTAATACACGTAGACACCAAAAACTACGGAGCGCACTATGTGGACCTCGTCATCGGCAACCTGGGACACGTAGACATTGAATTCAACGTATTATTACACCTGGACACCGAAATCTATGAAGCGCATTATCTGGATCCCGTCATCGGCAACCTGGGACACGTGGACATCGAATTCAAGATATTAATACACGTAGACACCAAAAACTACGGAGCGCACTATGTGGACCTCGTCATCGGCAACCTGGGACACGTAGACATCGAATTCAACGTATTATTACACCTGGACACCGAAAACTATAAATCGCACTATCTGGACCTTGTCATCGGCAACCTGGGATACATAGACATCAAATTCAAGCTTGATTCATAAGAATCGACTTAAAAATTCCCTAGCGGCACTTTCTGCCAAGCATAGAGAACCTACTTTTCCGTTGACTCAATATTTATTATATATATACCTAATTTTTTTACTTAAATAGAAATCTTCCTCCTGACCGATAAGTTTATCGACCTAATTTTGAAATACGCGCGCGATATCGAAACTGGCGATACCTGCGCCGCCAGCGGCGAAAAAGTGAAAGTGACGTTTCTCTGATAGATCGCGGCGTTAGGAGGAGGAGGAGGAGGAGTATCTTAAAAATAAATTTTCACATTTGGACTTTGCGTCGCCATATCTCCGCTTGTAAGGCACGTAGCGGAATATTATGAGAGAAACCCCCCCCTAATTGGACCCCAAGCTATCGATCAAGCCTACTTAGAACTTGATCCATTCACTCGTTATCGAGATCTCAACATCTCGGGTACTCGCAACCCGTCGCGTCGCGTAAAAGAGTCACGGTCGGTCTCGCTCCGCGTGTACTTGGCGCGAGACACTACCGTGTCTCTTGATATATATATATATATATAAATATCTATATTTTCTTCTTTTTAGAAACAGGCGGCGTCTGCACTTGGCCAAGAGGTAAAATGGTCGCCGGAACCGGCGGTTTGCACGGTATGATGTACATCCGAGGACACCCTGAAATCTACAATCGTTGGGCGCGGGAGGGTAACTTGGGTTGGTCCTACGACGAGATAAGTCATTATTTTGAACGGGTGGAGAATCCAATCGATCCAACAATCTTGTCGGACAAGCCTAGAACCCTGAAGCAGGGCGGCCCGATGAGTATTCAGTATTATCCGCACAAACCGGATTTTGTGGACGTACTGTTGGCAGCCGCCGCGGAGCTAGGTTACAGAACCTCTCAGTTGAAGGAATACAGCCAAACCGGCTTCATGGTTGCGCCGATGACGACCGAAAGTGGCATGCGTCTCACGACTTCGAGAGCATATTTGAGACCTCGTCACGACCGCAAAAATCTGCGAGTGCTGACAAATGCGCAAGTCACCAAGATCTTGATTAGCCCGTGGGAGCAGAAAGCTTACGGCGTGGAACTAGTGGATAAGAACGGCTACAAAAGGGTGGTGAAATGCGATAAGGAGGTGATTCTGACAGCTGGTGCTATCGGCTCACCGCACATCCTGATGAATTCTGGCGTGGGACCCGAAAAGGATCTTACCAAGTACGGTATTAAAGTGTACAAAGACCTGCCGGTTGGTAAGAATCTGCACAATCATGTATCCGTGGGGGTGCCCATGAGCATCAGGGACATCCCATACGAGATCATAACCATGGACGCAGTAAATGAATATTTGGAGAGCAAGACGGGTCCGTTAGCCAGCACCGGTATCACTCAAGTCACTGCTTTCCTCGAGAGCAGTTACGCGATCAACAGCATACCGGATATCCAAGTCTTCTTCGACGGTTTCAGCTCCCGTTGTCCGAAAACTGTTCTATCTAACGAGTGCGTCAACGGTAAGCTCCAGTCCGCGTGTCCAGACCGAAGAGAGATCGTAGCGAGACCTACGGTGGTTTACACGGAGAGTCGAGGCGACTTGAAACTTGGTTCAACGAATCCTTTGGATCCACCGCTGATATATCCAAATTACTTCACAAACGAGAAGGATCTGACAATTCTGCTCGAAGGTGTCAAAAAAATTAGCAAGCTCGTTGACACGCCCGCCATGAAGAAGTGGGATCTTCGCTTGGAACAAACGACGACAAGTCCATTGTGTAGGGAGTAAGTATAATGCTGAAAGTGTGATAAATCGCATAAAACACAAGTTTTCTTACAACTTGCAATATTAAGTCCGAATCTCTGATTCCTAGATGAGTTTGTAGTATATTGTAACCTCGCGTTTTCCTTAACAGCAAAAATGTTGAAAATCAACAATCAAGACAGAGAGAGATCTTTTTGAAATCAAAGTAAGAAGAAAAAGAAAAACGAAGGAAAAAAATGCCTTTGTGTTTGTCCTGTATCTCTCTTTCAAAATTCCAAAAATTACGACAACTATCATACGTCAGACAATTTCACCCGCACATCTGCATAATAATTCTACATGCACGTTTGGTCAACTTATAGACTTGTACTTTCGTCGATTTAATGCCTACTGACACTGACGCGTTTGGAAAGCGTCAAGTACGTGCGCGTGATACTACTACAAGTTTCGAAAAAAGCCATTTCCATTGTATTATATAATTAATTTCTATTAGTTTTCTCTATTAATTTATCATTTATTAGCTACCACTTTGGCACGGACGCTTTCTGGCGGTGTCAAATAAGGGCGAAAACTGGACCGGAAAATCATCAATCTGGAACATGCAAGTTGGGACCGAGTACCGATCCAAGCGCGGTTGTAGATTCGGAACTTCGAATACACGGTATATCAAATATCCGCGTCGCCGACGCTTCCATCTTTCCCCGTGTGCCAAACTCAAATCCCATCGCTGGGATCATGATGGTAGCTGAAAAGGCAGCTGATATGATAAACAATGCTTGGCCACAAAAATTTTAGACGTACGAGTTTTTGTGGTACGAAACAATAGATTCAATATAGTACTATTTTACAATATACGTTACAATAATAAAGTCTAAAATGTTTGCGATTCTATTTATAATATTCGTAATTTTTTAAATGTAATATTATAACGTTTATTACGAGCCCTTCTCCACTCCTCTCTCTCAAGATTTTTGAAACACATCATGTATACATACTACAAGTATACACGTCGTCGTATATCCTTATAGACGTGGAATGGAAAGGCAAGATGTGTAACGAAAAGATTTCAAAATCATTCGGCGAAAGTAAAACTTTCTTCATCATTGTACGTGTAAGTAAGCACGCATAATCTACATATAAACACGACGGCTTAAAAAATTTTTGAATGTGCAGCCCTGTATATAGCTGTATACATTCTTCCAACGATTAATATAAATATAATATTCGATGTATTACATATTCAAGCATATGACGTTAATTGTTAGTTTACGTGCGTCTAATTTGTTGTAAGTACATTATTTGTAACACGTATCAATATATTTCATAAAATTTAAAATTTAACACCTTTTTATCCGAGCTTTATTCTGTGTTCTGTCTTGAGACAAATGTCGCACTTTTATTACTAATCTTACTCTTAGTTTTAATACCCAAGTTTAAGATCAATCGCACACTTTGTGAAATAAGGATACGGGTTGTAGATTGTAGAGTGTATAGTGATTGTAAGGTAGTGGAAAGTCTTCACGGTTTATATGATGACCAACAATGCTTAAAGTCTCAGTCTTTCGCTTTCTCTGCCACGTTAAACTGCTCGATCGCGCAACGTTCCCCCACGATACCACGTGCACCTGTGTGCGTCTGTTCCATCTTTTTATCGAGACGCACCTTTCAGCAGTGCCGTGTGCGGCAAAGTGATACTTTTGTTAAAGAAAGGTACGTAGGTGACTCCTTTTATCGCGCCGTAATGCTTTCATAGGTTACATATAGACGCGTATATATAAACAATTAAGTATAATTATGCACGTGATGTATCGGGGTGTTTAATTTTACACACAACTCTTTGATAAAAAAACAATCAAGTTTAATTTTTTTAAACTTGTCCTATTTAGTCCCGGTATGTTTGCGTTTTTGACGTTCGGCCGTTCGTATCAACCATGAACGTACGTATAGGTAAAGTGCACTGAGAAAGAAAATATTTTAATCCAAAAAAATATTTATTAGGTGGCTCCCAATAGCACATATCTAGAACTAGATATTCTTATTTCAATTAAATAAAAATATCCACGTCTAAATAAATGTGTGTAAAAAGTGGTAAGACTTCCGAATAGCCTCTACCTCCGACGTTGAAGAAAATTGCAGGAGTTGTTGACTATTAGAGGACACGTTCATACCATAAAGAATTTTGTACGGAAACAAACGCGGAACGGAGAACGTGGCGTCAAAAATTCAAAATTTGGTAAATGTCTACACGTAGGGCCCCAACGAGAAATCAATTGAAAAGAGGTAACGTCTATGTATTTTTGCCCCCTCGAATCCAGAAACTGTTGATAAACGTTGAGAGTCGCTTATATTTTTTTTAAGATATCGTTAAGAAAATGAGGAAAAACACTACCGAGGTTAGCGGACACGCTTTAAAAGTTTTCAACTGTTTAAAACGCGTCACCATAACCTTTACCGAGGTTAGATGACGCGCTTTAAAAGTATCTCTCCACAAGTTGTACGTTAATATTAGATTACACGATGGCTGATGACACAGTGATGACCGATAAACAAGTTTTCCGATAAGAAGACTACATTTTGGAGATGCATAGAAAGAAGAAAACCTTAAATTCTTACTTGATTCTCATTTTAAGCAAACTTTAATTACTGCATATTTAATTTATAATATGTGATTATATGATTATGGATTTATGTGATTAATTACAAACATATATTTAATATTAAAAGTTGAAAATTTGCAGTAATTGTTGATTCTCCTTGATATTATCTAAATTGGTTAACAATAAGACAAATAAATAAATCTATACATTTTTCAAGTTTAAAATAACGTTAATAGATTTTCTAAGACAAACATTCCCATCAGACGTTACTAAATTTTTCATGAAAACGTTTTTGCAATAAAAATTTGTAATAAAAAAGAAAAAATATATTTACCTCGGTTTTTTTCAAAATTAATAAACATAAATTAAAATCAACGACGAACGCGAATTATAATTAACGAACAGTGCAATGTGGGTCAACTTTCTAAATTGTTGCAATATTCATATATATATATATATATATATATATATATATATATATATACACACATACATATATGGGATGTCCGCGGTGACGCGCGACATTTATTCGTACTTGACGGTTTCTAATTTCAGATCATTGTTAATATTTTAGCTTTTTGTCAATGGTTCTTGATTTTTTACAGACGGACGTCTCTTTTTTTTTGCCGTAAGGTTAATGAAAATAAAATTGATATCGGATTGTTCAAAAAATCAATCAGCTTGACACAGCTACGCGTATACACATTAGGTAAATGTAGGATACATTTACTCGAAAGAAAAAAATATATTTACCTATGATGGAACATGTATCGTGTAAAAAGACGAATACCTTATCCATGAAAAACACAAAACAATTTTTCGATCGTGTATGTCAATCTTACAAACTAATTATCAGTCCAATTCGTTATCAGTGTAATTAATAATTTCAAGTATTTTAATGAATAAAATAAATGCTTATTTTGTTTGCAGATCCTGGCACAAGAGTTCAAGGCCAGAAGTTTATAATTAGTACGTTACTCAATGACGGGTATGACACGGTTCTTTGATCTGTATATCGTTAAGCAATTTCCGTTACACGTGTTTCTAAATTTTCTTACGGCTGATGGACTGCGTCGTAATCGCGCACAGTTGTAATCACGAGCACTATATAATCATGGACGAGAAGCATGATAAAATAAAACAGATTTTATCTGTGTTATATAGTATATATAGTTAAAAGATAGTTTCTACAAGATACCCGTGGAACCCGCGGATAAAAACTCCTAAAGAAAGAGGCGAAAGGTGTTTGTAAACTCGGTTGTTTGAATGCGCGCAAGTTTCGGAGAAAATCAGTATTAATATTAAGAGAGTACGAAAGTACGACCAGAGCGAGAAATGAGCGTCGCGACGGTTGTCGGCGCCGCTATAAAAACAGCTACTGTCCTTCTTGGTGTCGGTATCGGCAAGATAACTATAATCCCAGTGCTGATTGCCGCGCTCGCATACTTCAATTATGATCTCATGGATCCAGAAAATCACCCGCGCGTGACAAAGCACGTGAGTCAAGCGTACGACTTCATTGTAATTGGCGGCGGATCGGCTGGCAGCGTTCTTGCCAACAGGCTAACTGAAAATCCTGAATGGACCGTGCTCTTACTGGAGGCCGGAGGTCACGAGACCGAGATAACCGACGTGCCGATACTCTCGTTATATTTGCATAAGAGTAAACTCGATTGGAAGTATCGCACGCAGCCGCAAGACACGGCCTGCCAGGCGATGGTCGATCGTCGATGCTGTTGGACACGCGGCAAGGTATATGTATAATATATATATACTGTAAAAGAGTTGGGACACCAATACCACGCGCGATAGAACTTTATACAGACGGTTACAAATCTCGAGATAGAAAATGAATGTTCCATGTACAGATTTTTCGTTGTAGAGACTATACTTTTATACTTTGGAGAAGCGCGAGAAGAAAACTGTATCCAAGTAAAATATTTAGTAAGATATTTCAAAAGTATTCACTTTCAAACGACCTACATATATTAATATAATTGATTAATACACTGATCTATATCATGAGATCAATCAACATATGTATATCGTACTCTATCGCCGTCGTATTTATCCAAGACCCGCGCGCTGATCGCGGTCACGCGCACTCTTATCGAAATTTACAATTTAACAATAAAACATTGATTCGCGGACGCAAAAACCGATCCAACTGTTGCCGCACATATCGCGAGGCGAGGTGTCGAGGATCAAATAATATACATTCGTGGCATACAATCGAAGCTAGAGAGTGAAAGTACGTCTTTCAGTGCCATTACTCAATAATGTACAAAACGTTTACTTTTGTCTTGCACGAGTCTATATAATATTTATAATTATAACGCTTATAATATCTATAATAATGTCGCGTATCTCATATCGCGGCGATTTATTTACGTTCTAGATGCAAAAATAAGATTGAAAACTGTGCTGGAGACCACATTGAGAAATCAAGCTAATTAATCTGCTTAGCCGACGTTGCTTAGCCAAACACTGCTCTTTTATTTTGTGCCATCTTCACACAGTCACGTAACGTCAACACTTTAGGTTCTTGGAGGATCCAGCGTTTTAAATACGATGATATATATTCGCGGAAATCGACGTGATTTCGATCAATGGAAGACGTTCGGAAATCCTGGTTGGGGATACGAAGACGTGTTGCCATATTTTAAAAAGTCACAGGACCAAAGAAATCCATATTTGGCACGCAATACAAGATATCATGGTACAGGTCCGTATACGCTTTTTCATTCATCGTTGTCATGCATCTTTGCATTTATCTTATGTGCAGTATTATTAGAAAAGAAAATCATCTCATTTTATGCGCGCGCATACCTTTATAACAAAACATGACAGATATCTTTTATTTTTTTCAAAAGGAGGGTACTTGACCGTGCAGGATAGCCCATATGTCACTCCGTTGGGCGTAGCGTTTCTTCAGGCTGGAGAAGAGATGGGCTACGATATTTGTGATGTCAACGGCGAGCAGCAAACTGGTTTTGCCTTCTTCCAGTTCACAATGCGACGAGGTGCTAGGTGCAGCACCGCCAAGGCATTTGTGCGGCCAATCCAGCTCAGAGAAAATTTTCACCTCTCCCTGTGGAGCCACGTGACTCGCGTGCTGATAAATCCGCAGAATAGAAGAGCGTATGGAGTAGAGTTTATCAGAGATGGTCGTAAGGAAGTGGTGTTCGCCAAGAAAGAGGTGATTCTCTCGGCTGGCGCAATTAATAGTCCACAGTTGTTGATGCTTTCTGGAGTAGGTCCGCGCGTACATCTGGAGCAACTGGGAATCCCCGTGATTGAAGACGCCCCCGGGGTCGGGCAGAATCTGCAAGACCATATAGCAGTCGGGGGGCTTGTTTTCCCGATCGATTACGAGATCAGCATCGTGATTAATCGGATGGTGAATATAAACTCTGCGCTGAGGTACGCCATCACCGAGGACGGTCCATTAACGTCCAGCGTCGGCCTCGAAGCGGTCGGCTTTATTTCCACCAAGTATGCCAATCAGACGGACGATTGGCCTGACATCGAATTCATGTTGACATCCTCGTCAACCAATTCCGACGGTGGCAGCCACGTGAAGAAAGCTCATGGTTTAACTGACGAATTCTACAACGAAGTATTCGGTAAAATCAACAATCACGACGTCTTCGGAGTATTTCCGATGATTCTCAGGCCCAAATCACGCGGTTATATCAGACTGAGCACCAAGAACCCTTTGGATTATCCCGTGCTGTATCATAACTATCTCACTCATCCAGATGACGTGGCGGTGCTGCGCGAGGGTGTTAAGGCCGCTGTTGCCTTCGGCGAGACTAGTAGTATGAAAAGATTCGGCTCCAGATTCCACAGCAAGCCATTGCCCAATTGCAAGCACCTGCCACTCTTTACCGATGAATATTGGACGTGCGTTGTGAGGCAATACACCATGACAATTTATCATATGAGTGGCACCGCCAAAATGGCCCCGCCCGATGACCCGATGGCAGTCGTAAACCCAGAGCTAAGGGTCTATGGGATCGACGGTTTGCGAGTGATTGACGCAAGTATCATGCCGACCATCACCAGCGGCAATATAAATGCCCCGGTAATCATGATTGCCGAGAAGGGTGCCGATATGATAAAGGCAAAGTGGATGATGGGACGGTCCCGTTTCAAGAGGGACAATGTCACTGCCGCTGCTGCTGCTGCTTCTTGACACGCCGATCGATCGGCGTAATCGTATAATGTAATATACGAGGTTTGTTTAAAAAAATTTAGTCTCGAAAGTATCGGGGGTTTGCTTATTAGTCTCTCTTCGTGTCTCCTTCGAAACACATCTCCCCTCTCGACTGACACACCACTCTATTAACGCTTAACGTTCTTGCACTCACGTACGGAAACAGTCCTGGCATTCTTCGGGATCGCACGCAAGTCCGTCTGCGTATGTTCCTTCGTGAAAAACTAAAGATTCGACAATCAATAAAAGACATCAAGGAAAACAAACTTACGTACGATTCCAAAAAATGCGTGCACAAGGACTAGGTTTCCAAAAGTGGAACGTGGGCATTGGGAATATAGTGTATCCGACCGAGAAGAAGAAACATACCGCGAAAGAGACAAAATTGAACAAGTTGTAAATTGCAAGTAAATCCCCAAAAATTATTAAGACAAACTTCAAAAGATCTCTTGTTTTTTTTTTTTAACAGGTCTCGTACTCGTATATAATGTAATATAGAGATACACGGCCAAGTGGCCAAGTTGGATCAAAGAACAGCTTTAATTAGTAGCATTACATAATTTCGTGAAAGAAATTATAGTCTCCACGCTAAGATCTGAATAGCTTGTAGGAAAAAAGCAAAAAAAGCAAAAAAAAGAATAAATGTTACTTGTAATCGTTTGTAATATTTAATATTCGTAATATTGAACTTGTTCGTAAATACAATTTTTCTCGTATAGAGTGTTTAAACATTTAGAAATACAGTTTACGTTCACGTTAACGTAACGTACGAATGTAACGTAATAACATAACGGTACAAGTATTCTCGACTTGTACTCTCCGTTGCATCCGTTCATCCACACGTCGTCGATTATTTACAAAAATGCCATCTCACTTTAGAAAAGAGAGTATTTTCATCAAATATACGACAGGCTGATTAAAAGATTTGTTTATTTGGCACGAGACTCTGTGTGCGGCGTTCTTCATTATTTCAACAGAGAGTTGTAACAGCGTCTTGTGAAAATTCCACATTGACCGGCGTAGGGCACAAGCGCACATACGGATTGTCACGTCGGAATTTTGTTGATTCACAAACATCACTACTTCGCGTAAGTAAGTGTTTCGAAATATTCACATAATTAAATCTTGGATACTCGCGCGCAAAGTCAAGATGATGAGTCAAGAAGATGAGTAATTACACATAATTATTGCGTATATGAGGTTTGCCATATAATTGTGCCAGGAGTCGCATGCCGGTGAGATTTCGTTACACATAATAGAGATGTTAAATAAGATAAGAATCTATCAATGGTGAATGTGTTTCACTTTTAAGACAAAGATTTTAAAGACAAAGATTTTATTATAAATAAAATAATTTTACCAATACGTTTCCTTTAAATCGCGATCCCTTGAGAAATCTCATTTTGTAATCATTCTGATTTCAAAACGTTAAAACATTATTAATTATTTTAGTATTTAATTATCCTATAGTATTAAGCAGAGATATCTCTGTAGTATATAGAAAATAGAAACAATTGTGATACGTAGAACTAAACTTTCTTGTTTGTATTTGTATTTTTTAATAAGCACAATACTTAATAAGCAAACAAATAACATGCCGTGAGAAAAAAATATTTAAATAAAAAAAAATTCTATCTAGACTGCTGCCAATAACTCGCATTTACTTGATACAATACACATATTTACCTAGAATTAAATATTTTTATTTAAAAAAAAATATGTGTATTATATTAACAATGAGTAAATAAAATAAGCTATTGGCACAGCACGCTAGACAAATATTTTTTTTATCTAAATATTTTTTTCTCAGTGTGGAAAATGTGTACGTTTCTCTCTAATTGTAAGAGCGGCATGGTTCAGAATATATAACACAACGTACATGCAAATACGAAAATTGTGCGACTTAACGTTTCTAAGATATAGAAAACCGCGATGAAACGTGGCTCGACCGGTTAGATCGCGTAAAGTGCATCAGCCATAACTAATCTGCACGTGCGCTGCAGGACCGCGCTCTCTATTATACAATGGCGTGGCATGCGTGGTATAAGCTGCTGTAATTTCGGTTCTGTCGTAATCAACTTTTTATCGCGTCATCCGTACAGAGGTTACTGCATATGCTATATATACAATGATACAAATATGCTGCTACAACGATATTGTGTAAGCTCAGGCGAAAGTGTATCGTGTACAATGTACATACACACTGGGATCTTTATTATATTGAGACTTTTATACGATACCGGCGAAAACTGCGCGACGCCGCGTGAAAAGATTAAGCGCGTAAGAAGAACGTTAACATTGTTTATTTAATTAATAATACATACAGGGCACGCGGGGCAATAAAATCAACGACAATCTACAACTAATATATACAAAACAGAAATCAACTAGCGCGATACTGAAACAAATAAATTTAAATAACGTTGAAAATCACAAATGTGTACCATATAAACTCGTCAATTTTTCATGTACACATTTTGACTGTATTATTGCATAAGAGAACTTGTGTAAAAAAATGAAATAAAGAGGAAGAAGCTAGACTGAAGAAGAAAGATTTCTATTATTTGGCTCGCGACTCTACCTACGTTTAATCGTTGGATAAAATAAAGACTTTGCTTATATTCGCGGCAATTTTTTTTTATAGCTCTTCTCGCTTATATTCTTCACGTTGGGACATTCGAAATCCAAAGTCGATCCCGCAGCGTCTTTGAAAGTGTCATGCCTTTCGAGAAATAAAAGTAAATTTCACTTGCAAAATCTCTTACGTACGCAATCTGTGCCACTGCGCGACATCGTCCAGCCGTCACTGCATTTATTCATAAATATGCTGTAAATTCTTGGATACATCGCTTATTGCAAAAATTCTTTTTTTCTGTAAAGAAGAGTCGAGAAGAGAATGCATATAGAACTATTATTATAAAAGTGGCCGTGTAAGGACAACCGATATTAACTTTCAATCCTTCTTCCTTAAAAAGAATCTTTTTAAAATGCAATATGTGCTGCTAAATGCTTAATGTGTGTGTGTGTGTGTGTGTGTGTGTGTGTGTGTGTGTGTCGAAATTGTGTCGTTAGAAATTTAAAAAATATACTAGCATTCTTTCTTCTAAGCAAAAATTAATGTTAATCAAAGTAATCAAAAAAGAGTCTGTTAAAAAATAACGCTACCTATGATCGACTCCAACAAGAGAAATCTGTTTTTTTACTCGGTTTCTTGGATACTTTCAGATGAATAAGGCAGTAGTAACAAAATAAGGTAACAGACATCTGTATGATTCGTAACGTCATAATCTATGTTCCGTGCCGTCTGTAAATCTTAAATATTGCGTTATGTGACGCGAGTCCCAAAGAAACCATGATACGTTCAAAGAAAATTATCTCGAATAAGAAAAATCATAGCTTCGATATTTTAATTTATATTGAAATACGTAATTAAAAATAGTATAGTAAAAAAGAAATCCGCAGTTAAAAAAAGAAAACACTAAAATGTACATGGCCTTTTGGAAAGTTGATTATTTTCGTCAGGAACGTTTCTATTCACGTTTATAACTCTCGTAAACTATAGCATCTGAATATTTTCACCAGTCGAGGAGTCGACTGCAACGTCGTTCGAGAATAGCTAATTAAAGTTAAAGTCGCGACGTGTAGGACATTATATATACGAAGAGGCAAGAAGTCTAGCGAAAAACGTGCGCGTCTTTCTCTCTCTCTCTCTCTCTCTCTCTCTCTCTCTCTCTCTCTCTCTCTCTCTCTCTCTTGATGTAATCGAAATGTACGGCACGTTTCGAAAAAGAGAAATGAGGTGTCAGTTTGCAATATGCATGCAGAATGACTGTTCACTTCTCATCGACGCTGTTTTAATTTTTTGCACTATTTAACGCGCATATTTGTACGTTTATAAAGAAAATAATGTTGTGTAACGATAATAGTTATATATCGGACCAGTGGCTCGATAAAGTTGTTAAATTATGAAGCTTTGTGGCAAGAAAAGTGGAACATTGCCCACTCAAAAACCATACAAGAGTGCGCGAATCAAATCGTTGTCGATAGCGAGCTACTTCTGCTATTATTATTTTTGGATTTTTGGATCTAATCGATAAACCGCTCAAACGTGATCGCAAATGCATCTCATTGCGGAATAACTACAAGACGTAGACGTATTGCCGAGTTAATTATTCAAGTTACGTCAGGACCTGGATATACAAAGATGTTCAACATATATGTATATCTCTCCGGATGCGACACAGATAAAAATGAAAATATAAATACGTAAGATACAAAATATCATATAATATATGATTTTATATCTTGCGTCGCAGCGGTATCACCGCTTCTCTTTCACGTCCTCGCAACTATAGACGTCTTCAGACGTTGTATCGCGAACGAAGGTTCGTGCGTGTTGAAAAGTCCGCAAAGGTGAAACGCGGTCGACACAAGATCATAGTCTCTTTCCCGCCGCGTCCTGCAACGAGCCGTGGTTTAAAGAGAGAATCAAAGCGCAGCGCGTATAGTAACGTAGTTGTTCGAGAGCAACGTAACGAGACGTAAATATGTATGGCGTGTGGAGAGGTGCTGCCCGCTGAATGGCACGTAGACTCGTATAGACATCGCAGAAGAGAGAAAGTGCGCGCGAGTAAACTCGTCTCTTCGTCGCGCATTCGGTCACGAAAGCAAAGAGAAAGATGCCGACACCGTTACCACGCGTGAAAGAGAGTCAAGTCTCGCGTACGCGTCACGCCGTCGAAAAGAAAACGATGTGCCGCCAGACTCTCCTCATTCGATAACGTTGCGAAATCGCGTATCGATAACGCCGGAAAAAAAACGCCTGTCACTACTCGCGCTACTTGCCTTCCTCTAAATAAAAAAACAATGTTATTTATCGTTTTTATTTAATTTAACGTACTAGTTATTAAACAACACACGACGTAAACTTGATACTTGATCTCTACGGCATCTGTTCGTTCGTGCCATCGGTGCTATACTATAAAAGAAAAGAATACTTGGTTTCGTTGAGAAATCTCACGTTGCGTCGCTCTGTCACCGTATGCTGTTTCACATCTCGCATGTTACGTGTTGACGGTTCAAGTAAACGTTGAACCGTGCTTCATGTAGATTTTCAATGATTCGTCCTATCGTGAGATAAAAGTTATATAACGCGCTATATCTATACGAACGAGGTATAAAAAAAAGGAAGAAAAAGAGATTTCCAACAGATACGCTAGAGTCTGTCTGAGTCTGAGAAGACTCGGACGTACGGCAGCCTGTATACGTTACGGGATCACGTTTTCGTACGCGACGTTGGTATTGAAAGGATATACTAGGGGCCCAACGGGTTTTCACTCCGAACATTCACCGCAGTCTGGTTCTCACCGGCGCTAGTTTCATTCCGCTGCCATTTTGCCGGTTTATCATCGGACACTTGTACGACATTTCTCCTTCTCACCAAGTTGAAGATTATCAGGCAGCGTGGTACAAAATATCAAAGTGCAGTTCCGCACGTTACTATTTAAAATAGACGCGGAATGTACGTTGATTCCGACTGTAAATATGATTGCAAATATCGGAAGACTGCTGTCGCGGATGTCACGAGAAAATATAGCAAGTGAAGAAAGACCGCCGGAGATCTAATAAAAGCCAATAAAACGACGTATAAAAAAGCAACGTGCGGAAATACACGCGAGTGACGGCGTGCCACGGGGTGTAACACGTTGCCGTGCACGTTGCTGACGTGAACACGATAGATGTTATCATTGTTAGAGTATCTTTATGACGCACAATATTCACATCTGCAAGTGTGTCAGCGACACACGTCGAGACATCAGACAAACGCCAGCAACCTGATTCTTGCTGACGAAAACGTTCGCAACTGTTGATCACGTTGTCAGAGAGAAGTAGGTAGGCGGGAATGGTACACGGCATGTACGAAATGTGCGTGGAACGCACACAGACGCTGACACCATTCTTGTAAGACTTCCTTTTTCTAGGAAGTCTGTGAAATCTGTGCCAAGGTATGTTTATATTACAAACGATCGTGAGACGTGACCGTCATAAAATAAAATGTCTAAAACGGTAACAAACGTTCCCTACCTTACCCTTCCTCCCTCTCCCTCCCTCCTCCCTCACTCTCTCTCTCTATCTCGTTCCGCACTATTCGTATATACTATCGTATATACTTGAAATAAATGCGTCACACTTTTATTAGATATTATATTAGATAGATATTATACTTTTTATTAATAAAGCTACGTAGCGATTTACTTTCAGGCGACTCGTGCGTTTCTCGACTGATGCTTGAAAGAAGCATTTTCTCGGATGATACGCATTCGGACATTGATGTTTGGCGGTGAACAGAATATAAATAACGGAAATGGCAGCAGTGTTAACAAGCTTGATCGGCACGACTTCCGTTCTTGGACTTGGTTTGATTCCACTTTTGGCCATCGGTCTCACCGTGTACAGATACAATACCCTCGACCCAGAATCGCATACGCAAAATGCACGAGAGGTATAAAGGGAGAAGGGGGAAGAACTAGGAAGGAGGATACAAAATTTATTTGTATAACTTGTAAAAAATGTAGACAATCGGCACAACTTTAGACAATCCTCCATAGAGTCGATAAAGTAGTGCTCGCGATTCATCGACTACCGACCAAACAGATCTGAGATTTAAGACCGATAGATCAGCGGTGTATGTTTATTGTAAAATGAACAAGGGAATGGTCCTCGCTTCATGCTTCTATTTTATTGTTAGCTGGAGGGGTAGTTGACAGTTTCGCAACACAAAAAACTCTTTTGGTGTTTATCACTTTATCACAGCATCTATTAATAATAGAATAAACGAATATGGTTTAAAATTTTTGTAATTTCAAGGGAAAGCTACGTGCGATGCAGCTCTTAATTACTTAAGAAAATGTTTCAAGTGCGCCCACTATTATCGATATACGCTTTCCACGTGCTTGAAAAATAATTATTCTTGCAAGTGTTGCATCAATGTTGATCGATTATTGATAGCACGTGATCCAATAATCAAGTTCATATAACTTTTCACCAGAAAAGTTATTCACGTTCGAATACAACGCGTTTTGATTAAATTAATGTTACATTTTCTCCTGCGGGTCAACGTCCTCCGCCCGCATAATCGCTATACTTGAACTTTCAGTTATTTCGTCCGTAATACTTACTCCGGATACTACATAACAAATCGCGATGCAATTTCAGCTGCTACGAATGTACGACTTTATAGTGGTCGGAGGTGGCAGCGCGGGTGCCGTGGTGGCCTCGAGATTGTCGGAGGTAGCTAATTGGACGGTGCTACTCTTAGAAGCTGGCGATGACGAGAATGAAATTTCGGACGTCCCTCTGCTTGCCGGATACACTCAGCTCACAGACGTCGATTGGAAGTATCAGACCTCACCACCCAGCACGTCCGCTTATTGTCTCGCCATGATAGGCGACAGGTGTAATTGGCCACGCGGCAGAGTCCTCGGAGGATGCAGCGTTCTCAACGCCATGATTTATGTTCGTGGTAATAGGCAAGTATATACATTTCACACTTTCGTCGCTAGGACGTGCTGTCGCGTTAGCGATGGCGAGTCGAAGCGATCAGACGATAAACGAGAGTTTGTTCGCAGGCACGATTACGACAACTGGGCTCGAGCGGGTAACACGGGATGGAGCTACGAGGAAGTGTTCCCTTATTTCCTCAAGTCTGAAGACAATCGTAATCCGTATTTAGCGAGAACGCCTTACCACGAGACAGGGGGTTACCTGACGGTGCAGGAGCCACCCTGGAAATCTCCTCTGGCGATCGCCTTTTTGCAGGCTGGTCAAGAGATGGGCTATGAAAATCGCGACATAAACGGGTTCAATCAAACCGGCTTTATGTTGACGCAAGCGACGATTCGACGTGGCAGTCGATGCTCGACGGCGAAGGCCTTCCTACGACCGGTGAAGAATAGGCCGAACTTGCACATAGCGATGCACGCTCAAGCTCTGAGGGTGCTCTTTAACGCTGAGAAAAGAGCAACGGGCGTAGAATTCCTTCGCGACGGCATGCAGCGGATCGTTAGATGCAGAAGAGAAGTCATCTTATCCGCCGGCGCGATTAATTCGCCTCAGTTGCTCATGCTGTCCGGGATCGGTCCCAGCGAGCACTTGACTGAGTTCGGTATACCAGTGATATCCGATCTACGAGTCGGGGATAATCTTCAGGACCATGTGGGCCTTGGCGGGCTGACATTTCTGGTGAACGAATCGATCACCCTAATGAAGGAACGATTTCAAACTGTCTCGGTCATGTTCGAATACATCGTTAAGGAGCGAGGACCTCTGACCACTCCGGGAGTCGAGGCGCTGGCCTTTCTTAATACCAAGTACGCTAACAAATCGGGCGACTATCCGGATGTGCAGTTTCACTTCGCGCCAAGTTCCATCAATTCCGATGGCGAACAAATAAAAAAAATTCTCGGTCTGCGAGATCGTGTGTACAACATCATGTACAAGCCCTTGCACGGCGTCGAGACCTGGTCGATCCTACCGCTTCTACTGCGACCCAAGAGCACAGGTTGGATCAGGCTGAAGAGCAAAAACCCCTTGATTCAACCGGACATCACGCCTAATTACTTTACGCGTAAGGAGGACATGGACGTTCTCGTGGAGGGGATCAGGTTGGCGATGCGGGTATCTAATACCAGCGCGTTTCAGCGATTCGGCTCGAGACCTCACACGATTCGTATGCCGGGCTGTTACAAATATCCGTTCGATACGTACGAGTATTGGGAGTGTGCCGTACGACACTTCACCTTCACGATTTACCATCCGACGAGTACCTGCAAGATGGGACCGCGGAGCGATCTCACGGCCGTCGTGGACCCGCGATTGAGAGTTTACGGAGTAAAAGGACTCAGAGTCGCTGATGCTTCTGTAATGCCGACCATTGTCAGTGGCAATCCAAATGCGCCGATTATCATGATCGGCGAGAAAGCCAGTGACATTATCAAGGAAGATTGGCGGGTGAAGAAAAAACCAAGTGCCGGACGTAGATGACGGACAAACGTCGAATAGATTTAGGAATTATACGTGTGTGTGTGTGTGTGTGTGTGTGTGTGTGTGTGTGTGTGTGTGTGTGTGTGTGTGTGTGTGTGTGTGTATCTCATAGCATCTCTGAATATAACCGAAATTTCAATTGTATGAGGAATGGCTACTAAACTTTCTACCTTTTACTCTCTTTCTTTTCATAACACATTTTTATAATATCAGTTTCTTTTTAGCTATCTTATTGCCTTTTATCGCGAGCGCACGTCACGTGTAATTTTCATCTTCTTTTTTACGCAAATTCGATAAAAGCATCTCTGTCAACATTCAATATAATAATATTTCATATAAGAGCCAGTGCGTGATAGATAAGAAAGCATTTATTTAAAAAAGTCAATATCCTAAGATTAAAGATTAATGCTTATGAGATATGTATCGATTGTACGAGTGTGATATGTCTGAAAGATTCTCTTATTAAACACTTATAAATTTATTAACAAACGATTTCATCGACAGACAAAGGGAGAGAGAGTTGAAGGAATGTAATATGTTATGTACATATATTAGAATGTCAGAAACATCGAGTGTTTCAAAGTCATTGAACTAGAAATTTTTACGACATTGGAATGGCAGTGCCATTCTATGTAAAATAATGTAAAAATATTAATTTATTTATTCTATTAAACATCAACTACGTATACTATGTGTTTATTATTGTATATACACAATAGGATGCAGTTAATACTCCTCTTTTGTACATAATTAATAATATACAACTTAAATCAACGACCTTAGTATACGAATCGATAAGGATTCCTTGGACGGCGAAACCGTATTAAACTCGCTTTAATTATATACGATAACGCTTATTATTACAAGTGCACATATTTCCGGTTGCGGAAGCGTGAACGCGAAAAAGATTACTCGATATTTCCGACGTACGAGATCATGACGACTTTCGAATCGTAATTGGGCGGATGTAATTTTACATAACGTTGCATCTCGTGCCAAAAGTCGCGCGTGGCGAAACGCATATTCTCACGCATGCGTGCGCGTTTTTACTCTCTATTTCCGCTTCCTCGTCTTATCTATTAACGCATTCGACAGAACGAATATAGCACGTCAATCAAGTAATTCAGCAGCGCATGCCATTGCGAATTATATATTTAAGTAATAGGATAGAAATAGTAGGAGATGTGAGTGGACGGCAAACAAGGCAGACTGAGAATATTAGAATTCAATATCGCAGGACGAGAAGCGCACAAAAAAGTATATTTTATGAAGGTTTGAACATGTATAACGCCCTGCCGATAAAAATTAAGCACGGCGAAAGAATTGAACCTTTCAAACGTAGGTTAAGAGAATATATTGTACCTCATAGAGGAATTAATTTAACGATATTTTATGTAAAAAATAGCCGAAAAAGCTAATAAAGCTTAATCAATCAATCAATCAATCAACCAATCAATCAATCAATCAACCAATCAATCAATCAATCAATCAATCAATCAATCAATCAATCTCTCTCTCTCTCTCTCTCTCTCTCTCCCCCCCCCTCTCTCTCTCTCTCTCTCTCTCTCTCTCTCTCTCTCTCTCTCTCTACGTTTCCGGCGTTATATCGTTAAATCGATATCTGGTGCATTAAGTGGATCTTTCTTTCCAATGTGTTCGAGCGTATATGAAATATTAGTCAGTGCGTATACGAAAAGTGGTGTACTACCGAGAGAGTGAAAGTAACCGACTGCCGTCGTATTTACATCAGACTTTAGTCTGTTAACTTTATGCGCGAAAATAGCTTGCGTAAGATATAACTTACGAAAGAAAGTGTAGACGAGAGAAGAAGGTGTGTTCCTGAGAAACATATTACATGGAGTTGGGACAAACTTTCCTATATGTGCAAATTTTAATCAAACACTTGTAGCTTCGTACCGCTAAAAAGTAAAAATACAAACTTTTGGAAATACGAGAAAGTGTATTTCCAAAATTCTCTATTATATATCGATATACGTTGTTTATTTTGCGTGCGGCATTCCGATTTAATCTACTCGTTTGATATCAAGTTTGATGATATCAAGTCTGACACTTGTTAAAGTCACGTGCTATTCTTATCGTATCCTATTTATTAACGTCTATGCTATGTAACTGACGCAAGTCTAAGCGCGTGCTCCTCTTAACGATATTTTGTACGGTAAACGGTAAAATTCTTTTTCTTCTCTCCTATTTTCTTCTTCAAAAGAAGGTTTAAACCCATTTTACTTCGTCGATGAAATATGAAAGAAAAACTATAATAGAACTATAATAGAAAAAAACAAATTTGCTATCGCGATAAAATTAAACATAACGCGTTGATTATTTCGCAATACATTGCGAAACAAATATTTAAAACAAAACGTCAACAACGTACTCATCAAATCACTCATTAATGACGCGTTTCGATAAAAATACAAATAGATTGACGTCGTAATTGGCATGTTACGTGTGACCGCAATAACGTGGCATTTGAATTATCATGCAAACGATAAGTGTGATCTTAGCGATAACGATATAAGCGCGTATAGTTTTAATCGATTCGTTGAAAATGGAAATTTTGCGTTGCAAAGTTTTCCATTGTAGCTTTATGTACAAGGTACATTTATTATGTACAAAGCTCCTCACACGAATAAACCCATTATGGATTTCTTCGTGTGAGGAGCTCTGAAGCGAGAGTTTATTCGTTGCCAGTCGACTTAAGAGTGCTCAGTTGGAAGACCGACGCGTGGCTGCAGTTCACCAAATTTCACCAGAATAGTGTCGAACTGCAACACGAGCTGTCAATGCTGATGCAATGCTTGCATTACTGCAAAAGGCCATTTTTAACAATATATTTTCATTAAAAAAGTACAACATGTATAAAATCAAGTAATAAATAAGTAAAAAAATAAAAATTGTTGTTTTTTTTTGCGATTTTCTCCAAAACAAAGCAAAGAACAAGCAAATCTCTAAAGGACTTTTTTTTCTCAGTTTATCGATCCCCCTATACGCTCCCAAAGTTTTGACATTTACGTTGGGGACATCCTGTATAAATAACACAACACGTACGAATCGAAGAAATGCACACCGCGCGCTTCGTGCGGTTTATCTCGGTAGGGTAAGAGATAGGCTATCGCTTTTTCAATATAAAAGCAAACCCCCGGTCATTCTCCTCGCGTTGATCCTCGTTGAGACTGTATCATTCTTTCGCGGATGTACAAGAAGCAGCAACGTTCGTGCAAGTGCCATTCGGTTACTACACTGTTGCTGGCTAGGGTGGGTTAGGTAGATAGATAGCCAGGTAGGTAGGTAGGTGGGTAGGTAGGTAGGTAGATAGGTAGGTAGGGAAGCAGGCAGGTAGGCAGATAGGTAGGTGCATGTACGTAATCACAGGAAGAGAATACTTTCACTGCCAGAGCATTCGGGAAAGACAAGAAGAAGACTAGGCATAAAGGGGAACGACAAGGACAGTGAGAGTGAAATGGATGGAGGTATATCGGTGCAGTACTGTACCGCTCCTTTCGACTATCATTACCGACTCCATAGCGGACACTCGACCATCGTCGCGTCACCCGGCGGCGAGCTTCCAATACCCAGAGAATTCTTCTGGTAATGGAATTTTGTCAATAACAGAACTTTTATCGCGAACGGTTCTCGTGATATAATCGACACGCTCCGGGAGTCGTTGACGAGTTCTACAATCTTTCTTACGTGTGAAAAATACTTGAAATAATTATCTCTCTCTCTCTTTCTCGACGATGTGTGTATTTACTTATCGGGCAGTGACAAAGTGTAATCTTGATCGAATCATGGGAGACGTATCATGAGACACGTCGAGGAAAATAACAGTGAAAAGTACACGTTTTGCGCTAAAGATAGTGTTCTTGTATATATGTAACGTGTATAATGCTTCTGTTTAGGGATCATTATTACGCAAAGACTGTTATAAAAACTTGCTCTACACAATAATAAATTCCATGAAGTTGATTATACGAGAATGCGATAGAGAATGGAAATATTGCAAACGATATTACGTCTTTATGATGCACAACGCGCCCTTGATAAATTCCCGGTAAACTACAGCATCAGCAAATGCTCACGCAGCATTGCTACAGCAGTGCAAATGGAAAAATCATTAACCGGTTTCGCGCGACCTCAGATTGGAAAAAAAAAAGAAACCGTACTGTTCCGCGATAAAAAAAACTCCCGATGATATGATTTCCATGTCCGTGATAAAAAACTTGTGACCGAGATGAAAAAACTTTTTCGTTGCGTCGCAAACATCGAGAGATCAATGCCAACTCTTATAACAATGTATAACATAAGTTATAACACGTATAACTTAATGTACGAACCGAATATAAAAAATAGTGTGTCTATCTAGTGCATCTATGCATTGGTATTTGCATGACGTCGTTGATCGCGGTAAAACCCGGCGTGATCTTTAAACGTTTCTACGCGATGTGCGGTAGTATGAGTATCGGTATCGTATAATAGCACTAATAGCCAATACTGTTGTTAGTTATCTCGACTTGCGTGGAACTGATTTCTTGAAATAATATACAACTATCATAAATACATTGACATTAAAACATTACGTCTTCCGCAGCGTTCCAAGACTCGGGTTGAAAAATGACATTTCACGTCCTTAAGGAAGTCGGATCCTAACTGACAACGTCAAATATAGACGTATATTTTGATTATATTTGTTTTTAAACAACGTTCTCTCAAACACGACGTAAGTAATAAAACAAGATTATTCTATGCTTTTTACTCGCATTTTTTTATTTTTTTTTTAAATAAAGATTTACATTTTCAACACATACACTGTAATTTATTAATTACATCTCGTATGTGTTTCACGTTATTATTGGCAATTATCCTCTTATTTTTTTTTGTAATCAATTTTTTTGCCTCTTGCATCTTTCATGATAAAAAGAAGTTTATGTAACATTCACGTGTCGGAAGTATAATTATCCAGCAAACGCGCAAGAAATGATTAAACCGTGATTGATCGACAATAAGACCATAAAAAGTATTCGTTCCACAGTTTCATCACAAGTATTTCAGTTATCTACAAATTATCTACTAAAGATTATCGCGTACGTTACAAATTTGTGCTCCTTCAATATAACGTCGTTCGTGGCAAATATTGGAAAATTTTCACCGAATAGTGACTTTCCTTTATGCACCATATATATATGCATACACATACATATAATACATACAAATATGTGTGCATAAATGGTATATGCCAGCATCAATAACGTTATTATTTGCATGAATGCATACGTGCGCCGTTGCCTTTTTAATTAAATCAACGACGTATTTCAAATATTGTTCGATATCGCAATGTACGGTAAATGTATCTGCTATTTGAGATTATTTACAATATTATCAGTTAAAATTTTAACAATTCTATATTTCCGTAACGATGTCCGAGATCTAACGAGCGATTTCAGGAAAAGTAAAGGCAGCTTCCGCGTCGCTTTCCGTGCGTAATACATGAAATCTGCCGAGCGTGTTCTCCTCTTTCTCGTACCTTTCACAATTTCATTTTTTCTTATTATTCGGAACGACTCAATAATATCATAAAATCGCTTTAATGCATTTTACACGTTGGAAAACGGCAGTTCTCAAAATTTACAATCGTACAATCGAGAGCATTTATGCCGCCTGCGGTAAGTTTGCATTCGCAAAAAGGCTTCGCGCGCAATATACATTACCGATTCTTCCGCTCTTTCGACAAAATAAAGTAGATAAACTGTATAAGCGAAAAAATACTCATTTCTCAAATATTACAGAGACATTGAATTGCTGAGTGCGCACGCACCAAATAGCATTAATGCTCCCGTGTATAGTACTCCACAAAGCACTATTTATTCTCATCATTGTGCGCCAATAAGGAAAAGATCTCCTCTCTTTGGGAGAGGAGATTTTTGAGAAAATCACGAAACTAGAAAATAGAACGTACTCGCCGGAAGTTGTGAAAGTTACGAAATTGGAATTATCTTAGCGCGTACAGGTACGTGGTGCGTATATACGCTATATTTCATGTAATCTTGGTTTATAAATGGTATACATTAAAAATGTCTCTCTTCCCCCCCCTCTCTCTCTCTCTCTCCCCTCCCTCTCTCTCTCTCTCTCTCTCTTAAAGCTGGTGGTCTATTCTCCAATTTTCCAAATATTACTTGCTTCTTTGCATTTTTACATATTTAGAGAAATTTATTTGAGATTAACAATCTTAAATAGAAATTTCTGTCGTTTGGTTCTTGCCGACAAATGTTGATAGACCACAGACGTATTTGCGATTTCATGTTTCGCTTCTCGCAAGAATCCTCTGGCACTGCTAAGATATGAGTTAATAGACCTGACATCTATGTACGTAACGTTAAATCGGAGACGTTTTTGTAAACAAATAAAGCGCATTTTTTTTTAAACCGATATATTTAATAAACACATGTGAAGCTAAATAAGAACAATAAAAAAAGTTTGTGTATGTGTGTGTATGTGTGCGCGTGCGCGATCGTGAGAGGAAAGAGAGAGAGAGAGGGGGGGGGGAGGCAGGAAGAGAGAGAGCGCATAACGTAACTCCACGAGTCGTTTCGTAAAAAGAAACGAGTCAGAGATTTACGTCGGTGAAACACTTTCTCCTTTCCCGTTATGAGATCACCATCTCGTTCTTCCGACGGATCAAGACATAACCCGCAGGTATAACGAAGCACTTTGTGCGCCGTTTACTCATTTAATTTACACGTAGATTGGAGCTTGTGTTGTGTGGCTATTGAAGTGCTACTTATCAACGTAAACGCTACTACGCTTTGATAGGGTACGATCGTCTTTAATTCGTTGAGACTTCAGCATTTCCTTGTTTCACGTCGCGCGATATCCGCGCTCTTCCTTTCGCGACCAGAAACATATTGCTATTTCTACAATGTGTCGCTACGAGCAAAGTTACGTATATTATTCAACGACGTTCGATAAATTTTTTTGCACAAATAATAACGATTAACGATTCTAGACCTTTCTAACCTGTGCACGTTAAAAAATAAAATAAACAAATTGAAAACGACGTTGTTCTCATCTTTCAAAATATACGGAAAAATCAAGGTTAGAATCAAATTTTGAGAAAAGCATTAACGTGCGTTGCCTGATATGATATTTACTATTATATATTCAGTGCTAGCTTTCTCATTCACGTTCTATATGCTTAATAACTTAACAATCTATCTCTTTTATTATTAACGTCGTCGGCATCATCATCGTCATTGTTACAATTATTATTCGTGTTGTTGTTATTATTATTATCATTATCGTTATTATTAATATTATTATTATTACAGGACGAGGCAGTATGGAAGCAATCTATCGAAATCAATGGAAGCGTCATGAAAGGTATAAACGGCGACGTGTCCTTCAATGTTCGTAAGACTGAAAAGATTATAAAGGCATAGAGCTTCCATTACAATAAGCATCCCATTACGACAAGCAATAGCGGAACTCAATGAGACAGAGAGAAAGGTTAAACTAAAAATACTGGAACGTCTGAGAGTGGACGTCGTTTCTCGCCGGAATGGTTTTCAGCGCGATAGTGGTAACGTCGGCTTTGAAGGGCGCTATCGGCTTGATGGGTACAGGTTTATGGCTCGTACCATTGTTAATCGCGGGTCTCTCTTACTATCGTTACGATCAGTTGGACCCCGAGAGTCGACTCGTCGACAAATATCCTCTCTACTCCGATTATGATTTCATCGTGATCGGGGGTGGATCGGCTGGAGCGGTAATTACCAGTCGACTCTCGGAGATACCAGACTGGAACGTTCTGTTGTTAGAGGCCGGACCAGACGAAAACGAGATTACAGACGTGCCGTCTTTGGCCGCGTACCTACAGTTGACCAAGTTAGATTGGAAGTACAAGATCGAGGCTACAGGTAAGGCTTGCTTGGCTATGAAGGGCGGCCGATGCAATTGGCCTCGTGGTAAGGTTTTGGGGGGAAGCAGCGTTCTTAACTACATGTTGTACGTGCGCGGTAATAAACATGACTACGATCATTGGGAGTCGCTGGGTAATCCCGGCTGGGGATACGATCAAGTTCTCTACTACTTCAAAAAGTCGGAAGACAATAGAAATCCATACTTGCGGAGGAGTCCTTATCACGCGTCCGGCGGTTATCTAACGGTTCAGGAGTCGCCGTGGAAGACGCCCTTGGTGGTCGCTTTTGTACAAGCCGGCGTTGAAATGGGATACGAGAACAGAGACATAAATGGCGAAAAGCAGACGGGTTTTATGATATCGCAAGGAACTATTCGCAGGGGAAGCAGATGCTCCACCGCGAAAGCTTTCCTGCGGCCTGTACGCGTACGTAAGAACATTCATACAGCTATGAACAGCCACGTGACGAGAATCGTGATCGATCCCGTGACTATGCGAGCGACTGGCGTCGAGTTTGTCAGGAACGGTCGCAGACAGATAGTGAAAGCGCGCAAGGAGGTGATATTATCAGCGGGTGCCATCAACAGCCCTCAGATTTTGATGCTCTCGGGGATCGGACCGAAGAAGCATCTACAACACGTTGGTATTCCTGTTATCAAAGATCTTCAAGTCGGCGACAATCTTCAGGATCATATAGGCATGGGCGGTCTGACTTTCTTAATCGATAAGCCGGTCGCCATAGTTCAGGATCGTTTTCAGGCGATCCCGATGATGATGCACTACGTAGTTAACGGCAGAGGCCCCATGACGACTTTGGGTGGCGTTGAAGGTTATGCCTTCGTAAATACCAAGTATGCCAATCACTCTATCGATTATCCGGATGTGCAATTCCACATGGCGCCAGCCTCCATTAATTCCGACGCAGGGGCGCAAGTTCGTCAAGTTTTAGGACTGACGGATGAAGTGTACAACACCGTCTACAGGCCGATTAGCAATCGAGACGCCTGGACCATCATGCCTCTTCTACTGAGGCCCAAGTCTCGCGGTACTATACGCTTGAGAAGCTCCAATCCATTTCACACGCCTATCATCAATGCGAATTACTTTTCCAATCCCATGGACATTGCTATTCTGATAGAAGGTGCAAAACTTGCGATCAAAGTAAGCGAGGCGAAGGTCTTCAAACAATTTGGCTCGAGAGTTCATCGCGTCAAGCTGCCGGGATGCAGACACCTCAAATTCGGTACCGACGCCTACTGGGAGTGTCACATTCGACACATCTCTATGACAATCTACCACCCCGTAGGCACCGCCAAAATGGGGCCGCCTAGCGATCCCACCGCTGTAGTGGATCCGAGATTGCGCGTTCATGGTGTCGCGGGTCTTCGAGTTATCGACGCGTCCATCATGCCAACGATATGCAGCGGCAACACAAACGCTCCTATCATTATGATCGGCGAGAAAGGTGCTGATCTCATTAAGCAAGATTGGTCGGCTACCGCATCGTCGGCCAGCTACGCGCGAAAGTATACAATAGGTGCGAGGAGCAAAACGGGCTGAGAAAAAAGCGATTTGGATTATAATACCGCGTCGCGACTTGTTTGCATCAGATTTGTTTCGCGAAAACCGTATCGCGCAGAAGCGATTATTATATTTCTAAACGAAAAAGAGAAAGAGAGAAAGTTCAAAGACGTTCCGAAATTTTAAGCTGTAATATTATTTACGTGCGATGTGTTACGATTGACGTGTCTAACCCCGATCGACTGACTAACCGATATATCGACCAATAAAATGTTTGCTCTTCTAATTTTGCACGCATGTCTGTCGATAAATAATTCATACGTATTCCATGCGCACATTATTATATGTAATGCTAGCTATACGGTATGTAAGCAGCATATTAAGAGCTAGTCTTGATTATCTAAAATTGTATAATTATAGGACTACACGGGAAACCTACTTGATAAGTTGGATATTAATAGGCAGAAATGCACAATGATCCGATAATATTTTACATATTCCTTAAGTCCGTTTAATAACAGCAAATATGTTTATCGTGTAAAAGCGTAATTTTAGAAAAACGTGAAGCAAGGATGATATAAGAAAGATCGATATAATCGGCGAGAGAAACTGGGACTTACAATTAATATATAATAAAACTAGGCCAGTTCAGAGCAAACAGTCACGAGGTTAAACATAAAAACGATTAAATGTGTCGTGTACATTTCTCAGGTGCAACATTATTAAAGTTTCTCAATTTTCTTCAATGTGCCATATGACGACTCTTGACGAAGTCAACTTGTAAGTTTCATTACCTAAACGCATGTATATTAATGTATACTTCCATAATATTACGCGAGAAAATAACTGATGATTCTTCATCGTAATTCTTTGAGTGAGATTACAATTTGCTACTTGTTAGTTTGTTGCCTATTATATAGTCACGCGTTAAGTTAATCTAAAGATTAAGTAAGCAACTATAAAAATTGTTAAGACGTGCGTTTCGCGTTGTAAATTGTACGTTTGTAAAATAAAAATAAAGTTCTTCTATTCTTCTGTTATAACCTTTCTTTTTTTTATTCCTCGAACGTTGCAATCATGTATAAATTATAAATCATAAAGCTATACATAAACAGATATATTGACGCGGTACGTGTGTAATGCAACTTCGTGGATAACTTGCCAATAGAATTAAATTTTTTCAACGGAAAACGTGATTGTTATTCTAATGCTATTTCTCGCAATTTACGCACGTTCAATTGACGTAACTGTGTTACCTATAAAAAGGCATTTCTGAAAATGTTTTCCTTTACAGTTCTTGTGTAACTGTTGTAGTATATGTATGCGAGGTTGATGTAAAAAGTTCTTTTCGTATACGCATATATAATCTTACGGATATTTTAACGCGCATTCATTATTTTCGAAATAATTTACGACACAGATGCATGACGTACGTTTAAAAAATCGAAACGTCGTTCGTATAATCAAACGCGAAATAATGGTTAGCACAAAAGATGTAAGTTGACATAAACTTTTCTTCTTCTTTTTTCATTACTCGCGTACCTTTCGCGGTCGCTTGAGCTTGCAATCAAACCCGCGCTCAGGTCGAAACGATATTAATTAATAAAATTACGAGAAATAGGTCTGGCCGTACGTTCATAAGCGTATCGCCGTAAATCAAGTATAAGATTTTAATGCTTGCTCAAATTTTTAGAGAAGATAAAAAAGGAGATTTTATAACTAATGTCTAATAACAAAGTGGTAGCTAAAATAGGAAAATTTTTTAGGAAACAAACAACCGTTTTGAGTTGGTGTATAAGGCTCTGATACAGAGTAACCACGAGTAAAGAAGATGCAGGACTATAATTGAGAGCCAAGTCTCTCGCTTTATAACGTTGTTTAACGTTATAAATTTTATTCTACGATTCACACGCTTCGTAATAAATAAAACCCATTTTATACCCACGTGCTGAGGATCCGTCCAAAACTCTAGGGCCGAAACGTTCTAAATAAATAACATTTGATAAACGTGAAGATTAATCTGCGCACTGCTTTACCTCTTTTACTTGTTGGACATATAAACATTTTTAGTTTACATACACAATACGTAGTAAAATAGTTTTATCAATTCTTAAACAACGTTAAGTTTAATATACGCATACATGTACCTACATATTTATATCGAGAGTTTGATTCGATACTATTCAATATACGATCGAGCTTCGCTGATATGTAATTTTTTATGGAATGGTGAGTACGTTGGTCGAAACTATTTCATCAAACAAGATATAATGAGGTAAAATAACGTATCGCAATGCTCATCACGTATATCAACGTAACAATAGTGAGTATTACGATAATCTGACGAGACGGCCTAATACGTGCTCTAAATTTTGAGTAAGAAATACTTGTGTGATGCCATGGCAAATAATTACACCGATCATCCATCTGACGTACCAAGTTTTCCGAATGTCGAGATATTCAGATGTACGTGTTGCTGATATTATTATAAAAAAATAAGAAAATAAAAAAATTATGTCGATTACATTTCAGAGAAGATGCAAGATAACGTTTTGATTCATTCTCAAAGTATACGTTCAATCCAAGTTACATTGCTCTTGCGATAAAATGTTTATATAAGAAACGTGATACCAACAAGAGAGTTCGTAGATGCTAGCGAGACATTTTATTTTCAGTAAATGTCTCGAAAAAAACGAAACGTATCGCACATACAGTTACGATAACGTTAGTTGTGCGTTGATTTGACGTTAGCCTTGTTTTCGCTTGAAATTGACGTAATAGTTGTTTATTAACGAGCCACGTATACAGGATTACGTTTGACTGCGTGCATATATGCGCGCAGTAGCTACATCAGTAAGGTGCATTACGTCGATGGGTCATAGTAGCCTTATTGGCTGCTAGGTCTTTAATAATCAATACGTGCGCGGTTCCGTGCAATATTAAAATGCAAATTTGTCATTAGACTCGTAAAAATGTCAACAACGTAATAAACAGCTATACGAGTCGAGCGCGGTACGTGTGGTGCGCAAAGAACGTACGAGTTACAGAAGTAACGACGTACAAAATATAACATGATGTATATAATATACATATATACATATTTTCCAACTTTATAAACTGCGCGCCGCGTATTTGTCGGACTAAACGTTCCAGAGACTAATGTTCCAACGATAGGTGTGTTTCAAGTCCGACAAATACGCGGCGCGCAGTTTATAAAGTTGGAATATATGTATATGGATATTATATGTATACATTGTACGTCGTTACTTCTGTAACTCGTACGTTCTTTACTTGCGCACCACACGTACCGCGCTCGACTCGTATAGCTGTTTATTATAATAATTTGTTGACATTTTCACGAGTCTAGTGACATATTTGAATTTACGCAGGCTGAAACATGCATTTTTAACTATTATATAGGTATTAACTGGTTATTGCAAAAAATATTACCACATGCCTCGGTAGTCGAATTGGTACGACGCCTTTCACGAAATGAGGGAGGTTGAAGGTGTTCCAGGTTTGAGGTAATCCTGACTGAGGTAATATTTTTCGCAAGAAATTCTTTACAGTTTTTTTAAATAATAATATCGCGTTGATTTAATTCTGAGGAGGGAAGGGTATTAATGTTCCAACGATAGCTGTGTTTCAGGTTCGACAAATAATCAGCGCGCAGTTTATAAAGTTGGAATATATGTATATGTATATTATATATTGTGTGTACATTGTACGTCGTTACTTCTGTAACTTACGTTCTTTACTTGCGCACCACGTACCGCGCTTGACTCGTATAGCTGTTTCGTACGTTGTTAATATTAAAATGTATAACGAGAAGAATAAGAAGTTACTAGTTCTCTCTTTTTATTTCACCGCATGCATACTTTTGCGCAGATAAGTCAAGCTACTATGACCCAGCAAATTAATGCACCTTACTGTACCGTTGACCGTACTATATTGCTCCGTTGTGAACGTGCTTCTCTATTTATTTATTCCATTTAGCGATAAGGTTACTTGGAAATGTTGCGACAAAAAAAATGTTGTTTAAAATTAAAGATGTTTTTTCGCTTTCAGAGATAAATGAGAAAGAAATAAACTTTGACGTTCAAAGAGAAAAATAAAAAATGATGAAAAAGATTATTAGAAAACAACCCCGACAACTTGCGGAAAATTATTGATATTATTTTATACAATTGCGCGCGCGCGCAATTTGATATAGTTTAGATTAAATTAGAAAAAGAATCTATTCGATTACTAAAAATAAAAAAACGTGCCATCTTTTCTGAAAACCTTCAAAGTACCTATAAACCATATCTCTTTCTTTAACGTTCGATTATGACATTTGTCCGCGGAAAGATGGTTTCCTATGTGTTGCAAAAACTTTGGAAAATTATACTTCTCTCTTAAAATAACAATTTCACTTGCTCTTGGTAATTCACTACAGTTCATAGAAACCGAAATACGGAATGAGCACGAGAAGTCGACGTCGAGATTTTTTGGAGGAAAAGAAAACAAGTAGTAACAGTTATTTACAATCACTAAACCTACGTCTTTTACATTCTACTAGATTTGCCGTAACTATTTATGTACATTTTTTTTGTCTTTGGTTCTCCCTGAAGAATTAATATCGATGTTTTTAATTGGGACGGCGCAGTCTCCAGACCAGAGCTCGGCATAAAAAAACGGCACTTTTTCGCCAATTTTCAGCTGGCTCCGCCTAGCGCCTTCCCCTTACCTTGCCGTCTCGCGCGCAGCACACGAGGAGTCGCTCGAGGCTCAGGAGCGTAAACATGTGTTTACAATAGCTTTCCATGTCACCCGTGAGATACTATTAATGTTGACGCGTTTTTTTTTTTTAATGGTATTCCCTGTAGGCCTTATCCACTGACGACTAAAATGACTGTAATTAAAGCAAAATTAAAGAACGTAAGAAAATCTAGGTCGGCTTTCGGGATCTTTTACAGGCGAGAGCGAGAATATCTATTTCCATGCATATTAGATGTTGCGAGCCGCATAAGACGCGGTAAAGATTCGTCGCTTAAAGAAGAATGCTTTTCATTTTTACTAAGTTTCATTTTTAAAAATAAAGTCTCACATAAATATGTGCACCCAAACATGGAATAAATCCAAAGGCCGAAATTATTAAACGTTGGCCGAAATTATAAATAATAATTTGTTTAAAATTGTCTTTAATTGTTTTAAGAGATATATCACTATGCAAATCGCATAGTTCATCCTGCAAATCAAGATGTCGCTTCGATTGGCGCTGTAAGGGAATTCTCAAAAAGAATTACGTCGGTTCCAAGTTTTTCAAAACAACTAAAACGCGTATTGACGTCTTCTATGAGACAATCTACAAAATGAATGTATTCCTTGAAATTACGGTTACTGCCGTGTTCTTCATTTTCAAAAATAAAAGTTATAAAAAATGAAAAGTGTTCTTTCTTAAGCGACAATTCTTTACCGCATCTTATGCGGCTTGCTATACGTTTAATATTCAAATCGATGTTTCCACTCTCGCCTATAAAAGATCTCAAAAGTTGACCTAACGTTTCTTCATTTTTTGTTTATTTCTTTAATTCTGCTTCACGTTGTTAAAGAGTCACTTCAGTCATCAATGACGTAAAACTATAGAGGATACCGTTTACGCTCCTGAACCTCGAGCGACTCGTGGGCTGCGCGCGGGACGGCGAGGTAAAGGGAAGTCGCTTAGGCGGAGACAGCTGAAACGCGGCCGAAAAGTGTATCTTTTGCCGTGCTCTGCTCCAGACCATCCTTAAAACAAAACGCTCGTGATCAAGGAATATAGATTCGCGAGGTAACGTATTATTTTACGTCGCGTCTTCGCGTCTAATGCAAATCTATAGCACGCCGTGACCGTGACTCATTTACGCGACGCGACGAGTTGCGCGAGTACTCCGAGATGTTGAGATCTCCAATAACGAGTGAACGCGATCAAGTAGGCTTGCTCTCGCGAGCTTGTGGTCGATTTATGTATCAAGTGTTTTTATTTTTTCCTTACGTGCCCTATGAGCACAGATATTACGATGTCAACGTTATACGGCAATCTCGTATCGAATCTGTTCGCAAGATAGATACGACCTCGTAACGACAGACCTATTTATCTATCTTCGTTATCGCCGTAAGTACGAACGCAACGTTTAATGTCATTATCAAAAAGCCGTGCTATACGATAAATGAGAGAAAGCATTAACAAACATTAAATGAAGATCGAACGTGCATCAAAAATGCAAAAGCAAGCTCAGATGTGTCATTTTCCTTCTTGCAGTCAAATTCTTGGACGTGGCAGCGCCTTTAATCTCTCATCATGGCGTTGCGTCCTTCACATCGCACGGATACGTCTTTCGTTGTTCGTTGTGTCTGTTTGCGCAATAGATATTTACGCATACAGTGACACACTTGTAAAACATAGACCTCAATGTAGGTATATATGCTAGACGAATGCATCCAGATGCTGCTCTTTATTCGCGCGCCCCACTCGCGCGAGACACATTCAATAGCCACGTACCACTTGGATATGCCGGGTAAGGTATCGAGACTCCTTTACCTTCTCAGTGCTGTCGCTGTAATCGTTCCGTTACAGTCGGGCGGCGGACAATCGACGCCAAAACGGTACCGCAGTATTTATGGCGACGACGTGAGCGGACATGCGTTGATGAATATATTTGAGCTGGGTGTCGGGGCCCTAAACTTCCTACAGCAGGGCCAACGTTACCGGAGCCAAGAGATACCGGACACGGTACCGCACGTCGGAGCCACGTACGATTTCGTGGTAATTGGCGCCGGCACGGCCGGCGCCACGATAGCCGCGAGATTAAGCGAGATTCCGCAGGTCGAGGTGTTGCTGATCGAAGCTGGATCTACCGAGAATTTGCTCATGGACATCCCGATTCTCGTTCACATGTTACAGCTGAGCAACAATATCAATTGGAAGTACCGGACCAAATCGTCGAAAAGATATTGCCTCGGCATGGCCGACAATAGGTGCAACTGGCCTAGAGGAAAAGTGATGGGTGGCAGCAGCGTGCTAAACTACATGATCGCAACCAGAGGCGGCGCCGAGGATTACGACCGATGGGCTGAGATGGGGAACGAGGGCTGGGCTTACGAAAACGTTCTCGCGTACTTTAGAAAGCTGGAGACAATCGATATCCCAGAGCTGCAGTCAGACGCTATCTACCATGGAACCAAGGGACCGTTGCACATCTCTCATCCGTTATTCCACACGCTATTGGCAGAGGCCTTCCTAGAAGCTGGTAAGGAACTCGGATACCCGCTGTTGGATTATAACGGAAGGAATATGATAGGATTCTCGTATGTGCAGAGCACGATCATGAATGGCACCCGTATGAGCAGCAACAGAGCCTACCTACACCCCGCGAAAAATCGTCGAAATCTTCATGTGACACGCGAGAGCACGGTGAGGAAAGTGCTGATTGATCGTCGCACGACGCGGGCGATCGGCGTTGAGTTTGCCAAACATGATCGACGTATCCGCGTGTTTGCCAACAAAGAGGTGATTTTGTGTGCGGGCTCCATCGGATCGCCTCAATTACTGATGCTATCTGGCATCGGACCGGCCAAGCATCTTAGCGAGCTCGGCATAAACGTCGTCCGGGACTCGCCGGTTGGCGAAAATCTGATGGATCACGTAGCTTTTGGCGGATTAACATGGACACTGAACGATCCGGTAGCTTTGAATCTACTCGACATCATTAATCCCACTTCTCCGTATATAAAGGACTTTCTGATAGAGCGCGCGGGACCACTCACGGTTCCAGGTGCGTGCGAAGCTCTCGCTTTCATCGACACCAAACATCCAAAGAAACGTGACGGTTTACCGGACATCGAACTGTTATTTACCGGTGGTGGATTTAAAGGAGATATTATTTTTCCGACTATAATGGGTTTCAATGATCGAATGCGTCAGATATGGCACAAATACGACAGCAATCACGGCTGGAGCATACTACCGATGCTGTTGAAGCCAAAGAGTCGTGGTCGGATAAGACTAGTGGCCAATGACATTAACGTTAAACCCGAAATCGTGCCGAATTATTTCGACCATCCGGAAGATGTCGAGACAATGATTGCCGGCATTAAAGCTGCGATAAACGTCGGTCGGACGAAAGAGATGCAGAAGTTTGGTTCACAATTGACGAACGATACTCTTCCCGGATGCGAAAACTACGAGTATGATTCTTATGCTTATTGGGAGTGCGCGGTAAGAACGGCGTCTATTACCATCTATCACTATTCTGGTACTTGTAAGATGGGACCGAGAGGCGATCCGACCGCTGTCGTCGATCCTAGATTAAAGGTATTTATTTATTGCGAAAGATGCGTACTCTATATAGTGCCCATCTCCAAATCTACAACGAATATTCCTGCGGCGTGATGTAAGCACACGCACGTTCACGCACACGTAAACATACCGATTTACTTACATATATACGTTATACAACGTCATATGTAAAACGCAGGTGATTGGCATTCATGGACTACGAGTAGCAGATGGTTCCATCATGCCCGAAATTATATCGGCCCACACCAACGTACCTATTTATATGATTGCGGAGAAACTGGCCGATATGATAAAGGAAGAATGGGGATACGCGGACAAGTCACGAATGTGATGGTATTGTATTAACCAGTAAGAGCATTCGATCGATATAAAACTTCATTGAAAACTAAAACAGTTCTCGCACAGTGTATATATATATATATATATAATAATAGTAAAAGTTTAAATAAATTATCGGCAACGTGATATTACGGAAATACTTTCGTTATAACACGTAATATTTATTTAAGCAGGCTTGATTTAAATTTCATGATACTTTTTAAAGTACTTAATCTCTAGCATACTTATTGTTAGTTTAGAACTTGTAAGAATACCAAGTTTGATTTTCTGTATATTCTGTTCCCGCGAGATATTCCATGTTACAAACGTTTGCCTTCATAATTTATTTATTTTGTACTTTGATACACGATCTTCATCTTCTCTCTTACGTTCTGCTTATAAAAAGTGCTTGTGAGTGAGATTTATGTCAAGATCTTGCCAAAAGGCATTATTATGTATACAAATAGATGTTACGACTGTTGCTTTTCACACATACGGTTGTACATACTACATAAATATTCAATATCGCTTTCGACTACGTGTATAACGTAAGAATGCGTTTAAAAAATCTTTATATCTAATTATTCGTTCACTATAATAACTACACGAAAAAAAAATGTTCTTACGTTGAAAATATCTTTAATTTTAACGTGGAAATCTTGAAATGAGATTATACTGCGATTGAACTTGCTTGAAGAAAAACTTGCTTGTGAACAAATACTCTCATGCGTTGTTAATTCACTGAAAAATTATTAAAGTTTCTCGTTTGGCTATATTCAACTTGTTAAATTTATATCGTTTGAACGTATTAGTTGAAAGAATACGAATATTTTTGTAATTTGCTGTACATTTAATAACTACTGGCCACAAGCCGTTGCCTAAGTATTGGATAAATGGATATATATCCCTGACCCCCAACCAGTTTTCACGGTTGAAATTCTGGGCAAAATCGAGTCGTTATGTGAATGAATATTTTAAAAGAAGATTTTGCAATCATGCTTGACGTGCAAAAAGTTCAAAGTTAACTTTGAACTTTGAACTTTGAACTTAACATAATATATACGATTTATTCTCGTGAAACTTTCGCGCGCGCGCGCCACACATTAACCCTCCGAGAACACACCTATTTTTTCATTCACGGAGAACACTTTAGGTCAATCTGACCCTACACACACTTTGATCGTCCACCATTTTAACGTGACAAGTGCGATCAGCTTGAAAAAATTTCCAGATGTACTGGAAAAAAAATTTTAAAAAATTATAATTTTAAAAAAGTTTTTTTTTTATTTTTTTAAATATGTTAAGAATTCTAACGGCACTTTTTATTTATATCAATTGATTTAACAATGTTCCAAGTACATCTGGAAATTTTTTCAAGCTGATCGCACTCGTCACGTTAAAATGGTGGACGATCAAAGTGTGTGTAGGGTCAGATTGACCGATGAGTGTTCTTTTAAAAAAAAACGTACGTTACAAAAAAAATTTATTTTTTTATGTTTAATATTTCTGGCTAAAAATTTTTCTGGCAAAAAAAAAACAGGGTCACATTGACCCCTTGTGTTCTCGGAGGGTTAATATTGTCCCATGACAAAACCTATTTAAATATACAAGATAAGGACACGTCTCTCTCTTAACGTTTGATGTACCCATGTCCATTTTCCATCATTTATTCCATTAGTAAGAAAACTTTGCAAACTTGTATATGTTTTCAACGTCCTCGTACAATTAAATTGAACGTGAAGTACGTCAGCGAAATCTTTGAATGTTAAAAAAATGCAAAATAATCGCTTTCCATTCTGTTACATTTGTGCCATACGCGTGCACATATACATGTATGTATATACATATATATTGTATATATGTACGTATATGTATAGATATATATATGTATGTTGAAAAAAAGGTGGTACCATAGGAGTATGTAGTACTCGTGAAAACAAACCGAAAAGTCTTACACGTAGTAAGTATTATTCCAAAAACTATTTATTTCAGAGTTATAAAGCATTTTTTTACAACAAATGTTTGATATGCTCTCCGTTCATTTCAACACACGTCAGCACTTTCTCATTAAAGATCAAACACATTAAAAACGTCCAGGTTTATTTCTTCGTTGTTGACAAGAGTTTTCAATTTTCTGTTTTAGTTTATCCAAAGTGTCGACTGATGCGGCATACACCATGCTCTTCAAATGTCCCCATAAATAAAAGTCTAACGGATTTAAATCCGGTGAGAGAGGTGGCCATGTAACTGCGGACCACCGTATCTACTTTTCATGAAAACACGTGCTTACATAAATATTGTCTGACACGTATGAGAAAATGCGCAAGGGCACCATCCTGTGCATAAACCACATTTGTTGTCTACGTAGAAGAGGAATATCTTCCAAAAGTTCGACGATGTTCATTATTCATCAACCTTAGAAGCTCGTAAAAGACGCATATACGAACGTCGCATGTAAATACGTTACACAATGCATATATACTCGTAAAACAAACAGAGAATATACCGTGAATGCTTTATAACACAAAAATAAATACATACACATATATAAAATTAAAACTATTAAGAATCTTGTCAAAAGCGTATTATATGCGTAAAAAAGAGAGATAACGTGTTTGCTTAATACTATGTTTCGAAATTTATACCCATTTTTAATTTAGGTAAGAGATAAATTAATACGTTATATTAACTAAGCAGTGTACAGCTCTTTCAAATAGATATATATTTTCAAACAGGCAAGTTAGTAGGTAAAAATTTAAAATATATGGTACCGGTACTATAATAATGTTTCCAACGTTGATGTCATCTTAATCACAATATTGACAGTAATCGCGGTAAATTCTTAAATGTAAATTTTTATCGTGTTTCGTAGTTTGACAAAATAAATATTGATATATAACCTTACTAATCTCATTCTTACAAGCTTATCTCACCCGAGAGCGACTGAAAAACCCCTCCTTCTTACAAGCTTACTGTCAGACTTATAATCTGTTATCGAGTTACGCAGTAGCAGAAATATGTATGTAACGGCTAATAAGAGCTGTGACAGACGGCCAATTTTCGATCAGCAACCAAATATAAGAATGTCAAAACATAACATAAATTATTTAAATTATAATAATTTATATTAATTAATTAAAAATAGATCTTTATATCAGAAATAAATGTTGTCGGAATTTAAATTTAGATAGTTACTAGAACAGAGACATAGACACGTCATAATCGTAAACGAAAAATATAAATGCAAATCGTCACATATTATAATCGGCTACAACGTGACTGGTATATGGACAATATTGCTTTCTCCAATCTCCATTTATTTGTAAGCTTCTGATATTCGTTCCTTTATTATTGCATAATGATTGGATTGCCGAATCAGCAATGAACTACACATCACCAAAAGCATGTATCAACGTTAAAACGTAACAATTCGAGAGGAGGGGTTCTTGGTCCAAATACATTACTCGAGTCCGGTAAGTATTACGTGAACGAGACGAGAAAGCACATTTCTCTGGTGGATCTTGAAACGGAGAGTGGTCGATCGTGTGCCGCCGTTCCGAAGTGGCAGAGAACGTGTTTTCCGTAGAAGCCAATATTCCGATACGATCGCGGCACAGCGTGCGAGAATAAGGAAGGACGACGAAGGATCGATACACGAAAAACGACCGTCCCGCGGTGATTCGTTACTATCACATAAACGGTATGTATTACCGAATTATTTAAGAGAACGTATTTAAGTTTACGATCGAAATTCCAGTAAATAGCGGAAAGAACTATACGCGCGTGAAAAGAACAAGATTGAGTTAACACGGGGCTCCTGTATATACATTTCAAGAATGTCTAGTGCAAATTTCAGGTAGAAATTCTGAGAAATAACAAAGTTATAGTCCCGATCGGTCCCGATAGTACATTGGTGCGCTGTCGCAGCGCAGTACCACGCGCCGCTCAGAACCATGGCCGGGACCCCACCGCCCACCGTGGTTTTTTGTTTGAATCTATGTACTGTGTTTTTTGATATTGTATTGCCTCGCTGTCGCATATTTTAAACATAACGGAGCTATCCAAGAAAAACGTCAGCGTGCTTCGTCAGTATATCTTGATGCTGTCCGTGCGTATAGCTGTATCGAAACGCGCGTTTTTCTCGAAACGATCGTTTTCAAACTGGTACCAGATAAGTCTCTCGAAAACCACCGAACCGCGTTGCTTGCACTTTTTTGTGGTTATTCTATAATACATCGCGGTATAATACATCGTAAAGATATGGTAGTGTAATTTTTTATTCCTAGAGGAGAGGGGGTACATTGTGAAAGAATAATTTTTTCTCCTGTCGCGGCGTGTGTGTGTTAATGCGTTTAAAATTATAGTTTTACAGAACCTTGTACAATATGAGGATTCTGTGGCCATTCATCATTATCATAATAGTGACCGGCAACGCTCATAGTCTCCTAAACATCGTCAAGAATGATGTTCACTCACCTGAGAAAGAGTATGGATTTACAAGCGACGACACCAGCAGGTATGACTTTATCGTCGTAGGAGCTGGATCGGCTGGGTCTGTGTTAGCCAATCGTCTATCGGAGAATAAGAGATGGAGAATTTTATTACTAGAAGCGGGATACGCGCCAAACTTATTGAATCAGATTCCGATGCTCGTCAGCGTATTTCAATTAACCAATTACAATTGGGGTTACAACGTGGAGCCTCAGAAGAATGCCTGCCTGGGAATGATAAATCGTCAGTGCGCTTGGCCGCGAGGTAGAGCCTTGGGTGGTACAAGTATCTTGAACTATATGATCCATACACGTGGGAACAGATTTGACTACGACAAATGGGCCAGTTTGGGCAACGTGGGCTGGTCCTACGCGGACGTTCTGCCATATTTTAAGAAAAGTGAAAGATTTAACGTACCAGGTATTTATATACGACATTTCTCTTCTCCCTTCGCTCTTTTCACTTACGTTCTTCAGATTATTCAATGGATTATCAAACGTTCTTACACTATACGTATATATGAGACACTCTATAAACAAATAAACTCTCCATTTTTTCTCATTCGGCGATTTAGTTATTTAAGACGGAACTTTGCTTCATGCGAAAGCACATGTTGCGCGTAGATGATTCAGAACGTTGCAATTCTTTTTTTAATTAAAAATAAATCAAGTGTTACGTTTATGGCAAAATCTTACGTCGAGATAGTTTTAATTAAACGTTCCAATTGATGTAAACAATATATAAGATGTTTTAACTCTTTCCCTCAAAATTTTTTCTTTTCACACGTTTAGAAAAAAAATTTCAGATAAAAAAAAGTTAGTACGGTCTGGGGGGTGGGACAAATAATGATAAAATCAATTTTCGAAAAAATCAATTTTTTAAGATAACACGAAGGTCTCTTTCAAATGGAATATATATATATATATTATATGGCTTTTTTTACACAATATCTATTCTGCTAGCTATATTCTGCTAGTTATATTATATTCTGCATGTAAAAGTATCAAAAAAATAATTTTATCAAAAAAATCAATAGTTTACGAGATATTTTATAGTAAATTCTGACATATTTTGACATGAGATATAAAATATCTCGTGACGTAGCTATTAATTTTTTTGATAACCGTAGCTTAATACTTTTATGTAAAAAGGTATATGTAATTGCATATTGTAACGTGCAACGAATTTTTTTGAAAAGTACGTTTGCGTTTTCTTTACATCATCACTTGACTCATATCATTATTCTGTTGATAAAAGTAATCGCTTAAACGTGGACACTCTGTATACAATGAACTTTACAAAAGCAACGTCAACTGTTAAATTCTATTGCTAGTTTAGAGAACAATAAAATTACGTTTCTCTCACAATGACAATCGTAGAACGTAATCGCGTTTCTTTGCTTCTCTCGCATTCTTAAGCGTTTCTGATATGCATTCAAATGATATAATAGCGTCCTCTTTTGTTTTATTCAAACTGTTCAAGCTTAAAATTTCAGCGTGCGTTATTCGAAAACAAAATAATCCGAAAGCTAAAAGAGAGATTGCGCAGAATATCTCTGTACAATGCGGCGTGTAAGCGGGACCGCGCGCAGTCTGTCTCCTGGTTAAACTGGATTAATTTTACAAATACCATAGCAAGCCGCGCGACACTCCCGATGCTGCACACTGACAAAACGTATTATTCCTATGTTCATCAGGCATCAAGAACTCCTCGTATCACGATGAAAACGGTTACTTGTGCGTGGAACATGTGCCATATCATACAAAACTGGCGACTGCGTATCTAAATGCCGGACAAGAGTTGGGGTATAAAATCGTGGACTACAATGGTCAAGATCAGATAGGTTTCTCGTACATTCAGGTAAACATGGCTCGTGGAAAGCGTTGCGACGCGGCCAAGGCCTATCTCGAGCCAATCGATCGACCGAACTTGGAGATTATCACCGGTGCTAGAGTGACCAAAGTACTAATCGACGCGAACAAGCGCGCTTACGGCGTCGAGTACGTCAAGAACAACGTACGGAAGAAGGTGACCTGCTCGAAGGAAATTTTATTATCAGCCGGTACGATCGACTCGGCGAAATTGTTAATGCTGTCGGGAATTGGACCGAGGGAGCATCTTGAAGAACTGAACATCCCAGTGATTCAGAACTCCAAGGTCGGTTACAGCATGTACGAGCATGTCGGTTTCCTGGGATTGACTTTTATGGTGAATCAGAGCGTGTCGCTGCTGCAGAACAAGATCCTTAATCCAAGGCCGCTCCTGGAGTACCTTCTGCATCAAGACGGCCTGCTCACAGTTCCAGGAGGTGCCGAGGCGATTGCTTTCATGAAAACTAAATACGCTCCTGACGAGAGACCGGACGTTGAGCTTCTCTTCGCGTCTGGTTCTCTACATTCGGACAACGGTCTGGTTTTGAAGAAGAGTCTGAGAATTTCAGAGGATCTGTACGACGCCGTCTATAAACCGATCGAAAATCAGGAGGCCTGGTCGATCTGGCCGATCGTTCAATATCCCAGAAGCGTCGGCCGTCTCACGTTGCGATCGAAGGATCCATTCGAGTCACCCAAAATGGATCCAAACTTTTTTAGCCACCCGGCCGATCTAGAGATCATTCTGGAGGGAGTAAAGCACGCCATTAACATATCCAAAACCAAAGCCTTTCAGGCTTACGGCAGTCGATTGCACGACTATAAGATACCAGGCTGTAGACAGTTTGAGTTTGCTACCGATGATTATTGGCGTTGCGCCATCAAGCACCTGCCGTCTATGATGAATCACGAGATAGGGACCGTCAAAATGGGACCTCGGACGGATACTTATGCAGTTGTCGATCCGCAGCTAAGAGTATACGGGATCGAGGCACTCAGAGTAGTGGACGCTTCAATCATGCCGACGATGCACACTGGCCATGTAAACGCGGGAATATTTATGATCGGCGAAAAGGCCGCGGACATGATCAAGGAAACCTGGAGGAATGCAATGTAAAAGAACGTTCGCTTTTTACGAAAGGTTCGGGGACGCGGGGTATCAACGGGTGTGGTGCCCCATGGAGAAAGGTGGGGATCAAGGTTAAACGCAGCATCGATATTTTGAAGCAACATTTTTGACATTAAGACGTGGAATGCACACACATAAATATTTAGATAACGTAGCTGAAACATGTTTGCGACATACATAAAGATTTAAAAACAAAGAAACGATGTATAATAAAATAACCAAAAAAATCCATGATTTCTGTTGGGCGACTTATTACGTCAATCTCTTGGCTTTGTGTGTGTGTGTGTGTGTGTGTGTGTGTGTGTGTGTGTGTGTGTGTGTGTGTGTGTGCGCGCGTGCATATGTAAAGACTTGAAAAATTATGAGGCAACTTGTAACCCTCGAATTCCAGATGTATATAAGCTTAAAATAGTCGTTATCGACAATACGACATATAACTATCGATTTTTATTTTCGTCGTCGAGAACGATTATTTCTGATAAAGTTTCAAAAAACAGAATTCTTTTGAAAGGAGAGATCTTTCGTTGCATTTAATATATTTCTTCCAACATATATGATCAATTAAATGATCAATTAAATATCATTAATCTCAATAATCAAGTATAAAATAATGCGTCGATGCGTCGTAACTATCGTACGCTCAATGTTAATGCTGATAGACGTAGTATAATAAATAATTATTGCTCAAGAATATTTCTCGAGGACGAGAAAAGCCATATATCGATCGTCCTCGTTAGTGACGCAATTTTGTCACAGCGGAAATCGTTCTCGTTGCATTTTGCTTTGCGTGTCGCGTAACGAAGCACTTGCAAATGGATTGATGATGGTAGAAGCGATATTACAACGAGGCCGAGGGAGGGGGAAGGGGGATAAACGAAAAATATTCTCTAACTTCAGCGAATAAGCGTTGCCTTTAAATGTTGCGTTTAAATCGTGACGTAAAAAAGGAGATGAGTCATAGTTTTTTTTATCCGTCTATTTGGGTAAATCTGAAGAATAGTAGCCTCCTCACCGCGTTCGTTCTACTTGGGCTTACGCGACGCGTTTTTGCACGAAACGACCAACGCTGGGCAGAAAAAAGTGTCGCTCTGCCCCGCGAAGCGAGATATTAACGGTTAAAGTTGACAGGAATCAGGTCGGTACGGCAGGTCTCATAACCTGATAATCGTCAACTTTAACCGTTAATATCTCGCTTCGCGGGGCAGAGCGACACTTTTTTCTGTGCCAGCGTCGGTCGTTTCGTGCAAAAACGCGTCGCGTAAGCCCAAGTTGAACGAACGCGGTGAGGAGGCTACTATTCTTCAGATTTACCCTCCTAACAGAATATGTCATTACATCGCGTCACTTTAATGTGCTAATAGTCGACATCCTTTCGTTCTAATCAGACGTCGTGACTAGTTTACAAGCTTATAGCAAATATGACGATTTATTAACGTTACAATTTTCACCAAACAATATTTCTACATGTGTGCGAGAGTGTTATCGTTTAATTTATTATTTTATATTACGTTGACATAATTTTTAATCCGCGTTCTTATTGGAACACTACAAACGTCAACAAAAAATTGACTACGACGAAGCATAATGTAACATGATAATTAACTAGCGTACACTCATACGAAGAAATAAATAAACTGGATGTTCTTGTTACTTCTCAAAAGTCGCAGCCGGAACCTGACCTGACCTTGACCTGACATTATTTTTTAAGATAGTCTTATCTTTTTAATTGCTTTCCATTTACACTCAAGTGATCTAAGTCACTCAATTATGACGTATTACATATTTTATACTCAGGTAAGATATGTCACTTGCTTATTTTGGTGACAAAGCTCGCGCATAATAACACAGGTTCATAGCCTCACTTTTAACGTGAGTCTATTAGATTCATTAAAGCACATGGTCTCGATTGTGGATAAAAACTCAGTTGAATCTCACTTGCCAGCATGCAAAAAGACCGTGCATTCAACTGAGTTATGACGTCACAAGTGAGACGTATCTGAGTTTTGATGTAAATAGAAAGCAACTTTTATTTTTAACAAAAATAACCGACTTTTAGAAAACGCTAAGATACTAACGCTGTCCTTACCTGATACAACGAGAGCTTCGTTCGGGCCGCAGGTGTGAACGTTTCCCATCGTCAGAATTAACCTTACTTTTCTTCCAACCAAAATAATACTCCAACAATGAGGGTGGTGAGGATGATAATGACGATGACGATGACGATGACAATGACGATGACGATGACGATGATGATGACAATGACGATGACGATGATTACGACGGCGACGGCGACGACGTCGACGACGGCGACGGCGACGGCGACGGCGACGGCGACGGCGACGGCGACGGCGACGGCGACGGCGTCGGCGGCGACGACGGCGACGACGACGACGACGACGACGACGACGACGACGACGACGACGACGACGACGACGACGACGGCGGCGACGGCGGCGAAGACGTCGACGACGTTGGCAACGACAACAAAAACAAGATCGGTGCGAAAAAGACGACACTAACTAGGATATCGATAACACTGGATGCACGTGACGCGGTACACAGTAACGTAATTTAACAAGAGATTGTTTCAAAACACCCGGCGAATTATTAATAACATATAACGCGTTAATCGTCGCGTTAATCGGACAAGGTTACGATATCAGCGATTGCCACTGCCACTGCACGAAATCGTTCATGGTTTTAAAAAGTCCCTATCAAATGTAAGAAACACTCTAATGGTGGGTTTTCATATGGGCAGTGAAATCACACATACTACGCGAGCGTTAAGGCCTTCACACATAAAATGCCGTAAGGACGTAAAACGTAAGCGTAAGAAAATCGATCAATCCCACGCGAGTATTTTCCCCTACTGGGATTACGGACGGTACCAATCCCACGCGAGTATTGTACTGTCCGTACGCCGAGTAGGGGAAAATACTCGCGTGGGATTGATCGATTTTCTTACGCTTACGTTTTACGTCCTTACGGCATTTTATGTGTGAAGGCCTTTACGCGACGTCCTTCGCGTAAACGGGCGTTTTCTTCGCATAAACGGGCGTTTGTAGTAACTTACGATACGTTACTCCGCGTAAACGAGTGATACATCGTAAGTTACTACAGCGGTAAAGCTCGCGTAAACGTAGTAACAGTAGGCTTGTTCGCGTTGCTCGTTGCTTGAAATCCCCAAACATTTTTGCACTTGAACGGAGATAACGATATCGTCGGCCGTTGGAGAGAGAGAAAGCGAAGATGCTGAGTGCAAAAAGTGCAAGCAACGCGAACAGACCCAGAGTATAAGCACAGTTATATAGGTATAATAGCAAATTCGAACACTTGCACTAGTGCACACTGACAACGAGTGTGCACTAAGGCTGGTTTATAACCTATTCGTATATTTAAAGTCGCTCTTAAATACACATTTAAAAACTTTTTAGCCAATAATGCTAGGTCTACACGGCGAGTCGTAAAGTCGTGAGTCGTAAGACGCGACCACGCACAGTCGCGTCGGCGTCGTCTCCTCAACGTCGCGTGTGCGTGGTCACGTCTTACGACTCACGACTTTACGACTCGCCGTGTAGACCTAGCATATTTTGTCCCAAGTAATTATTGCATCGCGGGACAAAACAATGTGTAACGATACGCCTCTTTTTCTCGCGTTTTGCCTCCATGTCGCAAGTGTTTACTAGCACAGAAGGAATATATAGCGACTTTACGCTGGATGCTCGTTCATTGGTTTAGCGGTCTTATATAAAGCTCTACGCTTATATAGGTGTTTTAAGCCCTAAGCCTTAAGAACGTGTTCGATCACAGTTGAATTTGAGGAGAATTGACTGCGCGTGGTCACGTTCTTAGGGCTTAGGGCTTAAAACACCTATCGTAGACGGGCACTTATGCTTAAAGTCTTATATGGCCCGTATTCATATATGTCGGATCTTATTATTTCAAGACTGTCTACCCGGGCTGCGTTCAGATTCCCCACTCCACCCGAGTGCTAAAAATCCTATAGTATACGTTACGTAGTATACACACTATAGATTTTCAGCACTTGCCGGCACTTGGGTGGGGAATCGGAACGCACCACCCCCGACTCCCGACTCCCGACTCTCCCGAGTGACGAAAACCTATACCGCGCGTGACATATGCTATAGAATTTTTTGCACTCGGGTCACTCGGGTGGGAAATCCGAACTCCCGAACAAATCCAAAGTAGACGTATGTACGTTGTTTCGAGAAATAATAATAAAAAAAAAAAAAAACGTATATTTCCGAGTAAAAAACATTGAGTCAATCAACGGTAACATTTGCATACGTTTCACTACAGTAAAATTAATTAAATAATAATTGGATACTCAAAAGGTTCAAGTCTCGAATGAAATATTTGTCTGCGTGATCGCGCTCAACGATTGACGTTGAACGACGCAAAAATATCTCGGCGCGCGGCGTTACGCGAATTTCTATATTCGCAAAGTAAAACACATTGTTGAATAAAGATCATTTGTACGATCGTCTATGTGTAGAAATCTTTTATCGGTCTCCTACAGATTTGCAGCTATAAAATATACATTTCTAATTCAATAATTTCCCTAATTGTGCGTCGCCTTCATGGTATCAGACATTAGACCACATATCACAATTGACAAATGACTCACCGACGGGATCTGTTGAACAGTTCTACTCCGATAATCCATTTATCCTCAAGTACGCATTGCCACTGCGATATGTCAGCTCCAAATTATTTTCTGTTATGCTGCTAGCCCTGCTGCGTCTCTCTCTCTCTCTATCTGTTTCTTTGCCACAGAGAGGTACTCTCATCCTTCAGCAGTGTACAACTGTAACATCACAAAAATATATTAATTTAAACATTTCACATACCACACTAATTAATGGACAATATATCATTGCGATACTCGTATTATTATATCGTCCGTATATCGAATGCGACAGATTAATTTTCAAGTGAAACTTTTGCAGAAATGAAGACGAAGGAAAAACGCACAATTTTCTACATCTATAAAGGACCTTCGCGCTGGTCTTTCTTTCTCGTCTCTTTGGAATTTTGTTTAGCCTTCCTCGTTACTCCATTATTAACGAAGGCTACACAAACGTTCGAAGAAAAACACACCCGGCGTACAACAAAATAGCATTGGGAGTACTTATATCGATATATTCTTTCCTTTCGATACGACATATCCCTACTTCCGAGGCCTCCCTTGAGGGGATTGAAATTAGTAAAAAAAATTTTTATATCTTCAGATAGGGACTTGAATTATTAGTTCTCGCAAAAATCAAGCGTTTTATTTTCAACTTGACTTGAGAACGTCCGAAAACGTAGTTTGCCGATAATGTTCCAAATCGAGAATGCTTGAACGCGGATTACGCGACGAGCGAGGCTGTCGTAAGTAAAGCGCGTTGCGTCCAGCGTCCAGCTCAAGTTACGCGAAGAAACGAACACTCATCACTCATGTTTATTGTACGTGCAAGTAAAATCGCGCGCGTACCTCGCTGTCCGAATCCGAGCTCGCATCTGCTCGCGTCCTCGACCCGTGAAGCGCGCGCCACTCCAGGGCGTTCAAAACGCGCGCGGTGATCGCCTATCGCCTTCGTCTCGGCGATCTCGCTCGCCGCGACGTCGCCGTGTCGTCGGCGAGCTGCTCGAGCAGGTGCTCTCGGCGCTCCTCGACGGGATTGACCGGCGCCGGCGACGACGCCGACGCCTCCTCGTCGCTGATGGCCGATAGCGAACGTGTCCTCGTCACCGGACGGGACGGCGGACTCCATTGTCCTTCCCGATGCTTACGCCTCACGTCTACGCCTCGGCCTCGCCGTTCGCGATTACGTCGATTACGCGCGTACCTCGGTACCTCCGTTTCCAGACGATAACTTCCCGAGTTTCCGACGTTCCGACTCCGTGCGAAACGCACGAGAACAAACTAGCCGACGCGAGCAAACTGGACTGGGGCTGGAGCGATTGGGATATTGGGATTGGGAGCGATCAGCGAACGCGCGAACTGGCGGGCGGCCGCCGCGGCCGGCGTTGCGAAAATTTCAAACTTGAGATCAATCTCGAATCAGATCCGCGCAGGGCAGCCAACGTGATAGAACTCGATACCCTCGATACCGACGGCAGATCGCGCGCGAATCGAGTCGGTGTCGGTAATGTCTGCGCTCTACGATTACCACCTCGGGCCGCTTGGCTTGGGCTCCACCTGACCCACCTAACCTGACAATTCGCGAGGTTTGCTATTTGCTATTTGCTATTTGCTTTTGCTTGGCAACGTGTTCGCAGTTGTTTCGTAAGAAAGAAATGGACACGCAATTTAGAATTTAGAAGAATGTAAACTCTGATTCTCGACGTTCGACGTCTTAATTTCTCTTACGTTCTAGAGCCGTTAACTCAAAAATGGTTAGTCACTTTGGAGAAGTGATATTTCCTTCGTCGCGAGCGTTTTGGGACGACGAGGACGAATACGAGCCAGCAGACGATACGGAACGTTGTTCGTGAGTTGAAATTACGCGTCGCGTCGTAATTACGATCATCTTTTAATTACGATCGCTCGTCGTTACGCGACATTCGTTATACGTGAGATAATCCAAAAGCAATCGCACGATTTCAGAAAGTTGTACGTTCGCTGGTTGAAAACTAAACCGGAGCGTATGCAAAAGTTCATCACAGTGGAGGGAGACCCGTTAATTCGTAATATTAACTTATATACCGTTTTCAGATCATCTATGCCAACTCTTACGAACTTTTAATCGCTGGACCACGTGTTTTATTTGTTTCTAGCTTTCGCGGAGCAATGTTTGTGTTCCAAAACGGAGGAAGCGTGCGTCGTGGAAAATGAAAATCGTAGAAAAGTTTCAGTTATTTATCAAATTGACGAACAAATATACATGTGTATAATTTTACCAGAGTTTGACGCAAAAAATGCTGGAAAGCTTGTAAACCAGGCACGTATCGTACTCGATTATAGTTGACGCGCGTATCACGTTCGTCTATCTTTCAACGTTTCGTCATTTTACAACGCTAATCTCTAATCTATAAATTCTAAAGAATATGTATTTACTTTTACAGATGTACGATTTATTACCAAGTTCGGAGAGCACAATTTCAATAGCGTGTCGTCATGTATCGCAGTTTATAAGTACCACGGTCCCAGAGACTCCGTCGTTTTTAAGAATACTGGCTACCAAAACGACAAATGTCGCAAAATGTCAGATTGAACCATTGGAACAACCAAATATCGTATTTGGAGTTGGCGCGGGAGGTTCGTATTTATAAGCAGTTGAAATAGAGCGTACACGAGAGATCCGTGCGCCGTGCGCCAAGCTATGGAGAGAAGAACGTTGTACAAAAGTTAAACCATTTCTGTCCATCTGTTTCACAGTCTTGTCTTATGCCGAACTCACGGGCATGCCAGCCAAATTATACATATTGTACATCGACAGTTTCGCGCTGGATTCCAAATGTGCGGAACCAATTTTACAAGTTTTAACCGATGAAATACCTTGTAAGTTGCGGCAACCAAAATTTGCGGAAAATCCTTTCGGCAAAGGAAATCTTTACGCGTGAACGTCTAGCGAAGATTCTATTCTATTCTCCCTTCTACGCTTGATATCCGAACCACGTAGATACACAAGTCGAACGCTTAATTCCCGCTTCGTATATCGTATCGTGAAAACTATGAAGAAAAAAAACGTTTGCCTTATTTATAAGGAGATACTGTACAAAGAAGGAGAGTTTACCATTATATTACTGTATATGCTATAAAAATACAGTACATCGTACACAAAACTTACAATTAAATCGACGTCTCTTCACACACGTCTACCATATTTATCTTTATAATTAAGGACAATGACATCGACAACGAGATACAACTCGTATATTTGTTGGATGCGCGATACGTTGGTTTCCACGTTACGGTTGCGGTGGATAATAGCTACGTGGCGGCGCGGCCGGCGGCGGAATTGGATTATTCGCTGAAAAATAGGACGCGTTTGTTGGGTAGGAATACGATTGAAAAACGGTTTGATTGGCAGTCGGTGCCGCTGATGGCGGTGTCGGGCGAATAGCAGCGGACGATCCAATGGGATGTATCGTCGGCACGATATGATTCATCGTATTTACGGAAGGAGGAGGAACCGAAACGTTCGTAGGTGGAAACGCCGGTGGATAATTTGCGTTGTTGGACGCAAACGTCGTCGAATATGTGGGAAAGTGCGCCGTTGAGGTGTCCATCGGTTTTATCGTATCCGCGACGTCCGTAGCTGGACCGCCGTTTGCAGAAACTGTTGACGCTTCGATGCTTTTGGAAGACATTCCGGGCGTAACTGTAACCGTTCGTCGCGACCGTTCCTTATTTATCCGTTACTTTAATACGCGACTGATAAATTTATAGCGGTTGCTACTTACCGTTTGGTGTATTAGACGCAGATTCTATAGTAGCAGCAGCGGTGATGGATCGTTCTCCGCACACTTCGCTAGACGGTACCATAGGTGGCGAGTCTGGTGGTTTTGTATTATTAGCTTGCGAATATAAATCCAATACCTGATGACAAATATCTAGAGAAATACGTTTAACACGTCAGAGCTCGTACCGTAGTTGACCGGCTGTAACAACGGACAACGGCAACGGATACCACGAGATGAAAATTATGCGAGATTACCTTCCAAAAGATCCATAGTCACATCTTCGACAAACATATCCCACCATCGTAAATGTTTCGGTTGTCTGCCAACCCAATCTACCACTTCGAATTTGCTTAGCTTTCCCGCCAAGTACATTAGAGCGACAGCTATGATCTCTGGCTCCCACTGTAGCGACAGAGTGGTACATAAACTAAAAGACGCAACGTACAAATAAGCTTTTCGTCACGCGAAATATTAACACAACGACACACGTAGGATGGCATTTTATCGTTGCTTCGTATGTTTATATATACCTGTCGTTGACAAATGTCCAAGCCATTTGAACCATCTTTTGCAACTTGTTCTTATCGCCTACAACGAGAGACCATTTTCTTTAGAAATATCTGTATATCTCGCGAGCGTACGATCCCCTCTAATAATGTTCCGTATGATTTTACGATAAGCGCAGTATTTAACGTACCTTTCAGACACTTTGCATATTTTAGTAAATAGCTGTATGGATGTTCCACTTGTAGATCAAATTTAATAGTTTGTAATAAAATTCGCTCCAGGATCAATACTTCTTCCTAGAGAGAAGAAAAAAAAGGAAAAAACTCGATATATAGGGGGGCACAAATGTTACGTATCTATGTCAAGGTATCTCTTTCGGTACAACTTTCGACTACTTACTTTAGGATCTTCTCCAAAAGTCATGAACTTCTGTTCCGACACCAACGTTTTGGCAGTCCTTATAATGTCCTTGCATTTCTTTGGAGTTTCCTCCACTTTGCCAGCTAGGAGTAAACAGCAGCAAGCCGTTACCTACAACGTCACGGTAATGTAATTCTGAGACACGTACGCGACGCGCGCGCGCGTTAATATACGCTGATCAATCCTGACACCTGACACCTGACGTAATTAATTAACTTGGGACTTGAGTTGCAAAATATATATATATATATATTATATATAAAATATACAGGTGTGTGGGTGCGTGCACATGTATACTTAACACTTACGATACTTACATATCGCGGAAAGTTCTTGAACGAATGAAACATGTAGAATCGATGAAAATAGACAACACCCGTTGCCATCGTGTTGTAACCTAAATCCATTTTTGTCCCGGTGTCTATTATAAAACGTGCGCCTTCCTTTCGATATCTACATTCCGTCTCGTAATCGATACCATCCTGAATAGACGGTGTGTTGCGAAGTTCTTTTTTCTCGTAATACCAGCACGGCATGTTTAAACTGGTTTAAACCACTTCTCAAATAGCATTTAATATTAGCAACGATTATTAAATCCTTGACGTCCAACGACACGCTGACATTCCTTGACGTGCTTCGCCAATATATTTACCGATAACTGTGATACCTTAATTAGGAAAACTTGAGAAACTGACACGTGTGTTTTACGGCAGTTCCGATTAATTAATACATTAGTGCACTAAATGGCAAATAAACGTACAACCACAACACAACCTTCCTCCCTAACCTTGCACTTGCAACTTGCACACGGCCAGGCTGGCAGCAGGCAGGCCAGGCAGGCCAGGCAACAGACAAATAGGAACAGGAAATAGGGCCATCGATCCAAAAATTGCTTGTGGTGTGTGTGGTATGTAGTACGTACATACATACATACATACATACATACATACATGACATGACATGTGCATGCTGTACGTGTATGATATATGTGATGTATATGTGTGTGGTGTATGTATGTGTATGTGTACGCATCGTCATACGTACATCCGCGCGCGCGCGCGCGTGTTATATATTATAAATATAATCCGACACGGGGGGTATATATATAAGTTACACATATGCATGCATGTACATACATTATGTACATACATACATATCTATAGTAGTGGTCTCATGTCTCATCTCAGAATCTCAGGTCTGGTCAGTACTGTGACTGTCACTTAAGTAGTGCTTAGTAATCAGTAGTGGTTAATATAGTTGATCTCTGTGAATCTTCGCTGTTGGTTCGTTGTTGATCAAACTCAACTACGGTAAAGTTGCTTTTTGCGAATAAATGCTCGTGTGTGTGTACATGTTGGTAACCTCGTTTAATAAAATAACAAGTGCTTCGCGAAAACGTTTGCAATTCTGAAAATAGACAAAACTTTAGATATAATGCCGTTGGCGACTCTAACGGCTCCTTGGACTGAGCATCGTACAGATGAGAAGGTAAAACTCTCTTAATTTCTTTCTGAATTGAAAACAGTATTCTCGAATATTGCTCTCTCTCTCTCTCTCTCTCTCTCTCTCTCTCTCTCTCTCTCTCTCTCTCTCTCTCTCTCTCTCTCTCTCTCTCTCTCTCTCTCTCTCTCTCAATACTCTTGGGATTTTCTTCGAGACAGCGAATTCCAAATGAAGGACGTTGCCGCCTTTTCAGAAATACTTTTCAGAAATACTTGTTCCATTCTTTTTCCTTCGCTTTTTCACATTCAAGATCGGGGAAAATATTTCTTCATTTTCTGTTCAATTTTTTGTTTTGCATATGTTTAGCAAAGTACAGAAATTCTTCCGGCTGAAAATCAGGAAGAAACGATGATTACTCAAGGAAATTTAATTGAAAGATCAAACGGTTGCTCGGAATCTCACGAGATCGAGGTACGCGATATGGCGAGGGATGGTTACGAGAAAGCCGAACCTTCTCACTTTGAATTATTAAAAGTCCTTGGCCAAGGATCCTTTGGCAAGGTAAGAATAGGGATGAGCGCGCGGTGCGCGCGTATGCCTGTATGCGTGCGCCGCTAGTGCGCGTGTAGTATATAAATATTATTACTTATATTGCATACCGCACGTATATAATATATCATTTTATTTTGCTTCTTCGATATTTTTGCAGGTATTTTTAGTAAGAAAAGTCGTTGGAAAAGATAGTGGGACTCTATACGCTATGAAAGTCTTGAAGAAGGCGACCTTGAAAGGTACGTGGTCTGGAAATTGATTAGCGAGCGTTTGCAACCGTCTCACAGATTTTATTCGGTAATTATTTCATTATATCCGCTTCTCTTTAGTTCGCGACAGAGTCAGAACCAAAATGGAGAGAAACATATTGGTAGATGTGGAACATCCGTTCATCGTGCGACTGCATTATGCGTTTCAAACCGAAGGGAAACTTTACTTAATTCTAGACTTTCTGAGAGGTGGCGATCTCTTTTCCAGATTGTCCAAAGAGGTGATTGTTATACTTGAAAATCAGCAGATGTATCGTCGTGCCTACACTTTCCAACGCGTCCAAGACTTGCGTTCTCTACGTGTCTAATTAATAAGAGCACGCAAACAACGATTGTTTGAGAGAACGATCATATTTGTAATTATATCGGTATAATTAACGTTTCAGGTAATGTTTACGGAAGATGACGTCAAGTTTTATTTGGCTGAACTAGCACTCGCATTGGATCATATACATAAACTCGGAATTATTTATCGGGATTTGAAGCCCGAAAAGTTGGTATTGCGTTTACACGTTATACCTATATATTTCATAGGAATCTGCTATTAAAATATTCGATTAATCTCTTCTTTTACGCGCCAGCATTTTGTTAGACACGGAAGGCCATATATCTTTAACGGATTTTGGCTTGAGCAAGCAACCTTTGGACGATTCGAAAGCGTATTCGTTTTGTGGCACTGTCGAATATATGGCACCGGAAATTGTCAACAGAAAAGGACATACTTTTACAGCGGATTGGTGGAGTTTCGGTGTCTTAATGGTTAGAATTGAAATTTTATATAGCACATGTGGATGATCGGTGCGATCGTTGAAACGTACTGTGTACAAGGATGTAAAAGGAGAGTCAAAAAGCGTTTATACGAGGCACTTTTTGCTGGTTTTTTTTTTTCAGTTTGAAATGTTAACAGGCGCTCTTCCGTTCCAAGGTGCAAATCGTAAAGAAACGATGACGCAAATCTTGAAAGCTAAACTCGGAATGCCGCACAATCTTTCGTCGGAAGCACAAGCACTTTTGAGAGTATTGTTCAAGAGAAATCCAGCGAATCGTCTTGGATCTGGTAATGTAAAAAAAGGACCAGATGGATGGGGGAGGAGGGAAAACCTTGCGTTATCTCAACATCGTTCACGTGCTTTGAAAAAATAATGAAGCTTTGAGCGAAACTAATCCGCTGTCACACACGTATGAGATAGTCCCTTTACGTAAATCCTTTTATTTCTTAGGTGGAGTGGAAGAAATTAAAAGCCATATTTTCTTTGCTACCATCGACTGGGACGCTCTTTATAAAAAGGAAATAAGACCGCCGTTTAAACCAGCTGTTCGAGAAGACGATGCGTTTTACTTTGATAATGAATTCACCTGTAAAACACCTAAAGGTGACTTGTAAAGAAAAAAAAAACGGAAAAATAAGTGGAAGAACAGTGGAGTAGACTCAAATTAATAATAATTACTCTCTCGCGTGCTAATATCTTTATTAAATCTCTGGTATCTTTTCTCTCACAGATTCTCCCGGAGTACCACCCAGCGCAAACGCTCACGAATTATTTCGCGGATTCAGTTTTATCGCACCGTGTTTGCTCGCGGATGTGGATCACGTTATGTCACCCGAGTATCGAAACTATGATAATATTAGCGCCATTTTTCCAACCTATGTCAATCCTGTTTCCATAACTGACGAGTATGAATTTAAACACGAAATTGGCAGAGGAAGCTACAGCGTGGTATATTTGGCTATTCATATAGCATCCAAGATGGAGTATGCCGTAAAGGTAATGTCCTGTATAAAAGGTGATTTTAATTTAAAGTCTATCTTTAACGAGATGTACGTAAGAGGTAGAGAGAGAGAGAGAGAGAGGTAGCTAAATGACTGAATAAAATAGGTGATTGAGAAATTGAAACGAGATCCGACGGAGGAAATAGAAATTCTGTTGCGATACGGTAGGCATCCCCACGTTGTAACGTTGAGAGCGGTTCACGAAGACGACAAACGAGTGTATCTCGTATTGGAACTTTTGCGCGGTGGTGAGCTTCTCGATCGTTTACTACAGAGACGAAATTTTACCGAAAGGGAAGCTGCCGAGGTCATTTACACCGTTACGAGTGTGGTACATTATCTCCACGAGAACGGAGTAAGTGTGACGGAGTGTCGAGTCTTTAAGCGTACAATACGTCAAGCATGCATGTTTATATACATATTTAAATTTGTACGAAACGGTGAATCGTTGCTTAAAAAAAGAAAAAACAAATAGGTCGTTCATAGAGACTTGAAGCCATCAAACATTTTGTATACGAGACCTGGCGGTGACCCAACGACACTTTGTATATGTGATCTTGGTTTCGCGACGCAATTACGAGCGGAGAATGGTTTGCTGATGACGCCCTGTTACACAGCCAATTTTGTGGCGCCCGAAGTGTTGAAACGACAAGGATATGACGCAGCGTGTGACATTTGGTCACTCGGAGTTTTATTGTACATCATGCTAGTTGGGTACCGCGGAAACTTTGAAATGCCACTATAATTTTTATCATATGCGTTTATAACACGATTGGAAATGATTTGATTTGATTTGATCTGATCTGATCACACAGGCACACGCCTTTCCGTAACAGCCCAGGAGATAGCGCGAGCGATATATTAGGTCGTATTGGTTCGGGATATATAGATGTGGAAAGTGGGATATGGTGTCATATTTCCAACGAAGCTAAAGAATTGGTTAAGAGGATGTTGCACGTAGATCCCACTCGGAGACCTACGGCGGCTATGATTTTAAAGCATCCATGGATCGTAAATCGACATCGTATCCCTCCAAAAGTATTGCCGGATGTTATTAAAGATCCACATAGCCTGAAGGTATGTATTTTTTACTATCGAAATATGTAAAATATATAAAAGTAGGAGCCCCACCTCATTGTCAGTTCCGCGAATATTTCGTTAACTCTCCAGACTAGGTCGTCGTTAATGACAAATGCATCTAGCATCTATTTGGAAATACGTTTCATCACTATTACGCCTCAAGTTTATCGGCGCAACATATCTCACAGTATGGACTCGAATTTCAGATGGCAGTCGCAGAGACGTATAGAGTAATAGCGAGTAATCCGAGATCACCGCACATCGGTCCCGTGGTTATGTCCGAATTGGCACGTCGTAGAACACAAGGCAAATCCAGTGGTCTTACTCAAGTTTAACTTTAATATCTCTTGTACATAAAGCTTTTACTTTTATCTCAAAATGGAAATACTTGGACGCTAACAAAATCATATTTCCAAGTACAAGCAAAAGTAGTTTAAAGTGCCCATATTGTAAATGACGTTAATATCATCGTGGAAAGTATATAATGGAAAACGTTTATGAGACAGTGAGCCGAATGTGATATTTATTTATAGAGTTAATTACATATACCTATACGCACGCATGCACGCACATACATACTTAAGCCTAAGCACATGGATGTGCACACGCATGTGCTATGGCAGCTGGCAGCTGTGTTACGTGTTACGTGTGTTACCAAATACCCATGATTCCATAACGGAGGGCAAAAAAGATTTCAGTAAAAGTCGAAATGAGCAAGTTTAGTTACTTTTTAAATTATTTTTTTTACACTTGATCGTTTTATCTCATAGAAAAGAATCAGGAAAGTGGAAAAAGATGGTGCCTGGAATAATTGTGTCGAACTAATCAATAGTGATTTAATAATCCAAGTATTTCTCGCGCGACGTTACTCGTAAAATTTCATCTGTGCAAGTCGTGCAACGTAGTTAGATTAGTCAAATTAATTTTTTCGCTCAACCTATGCCGGATAAGTGTCTTTTATATTTCCGCCTAAACTCGTGGTTTGTAATTTTGGAACACTTGTGTAAAGATCTCGATGTTTGCGCAAATTTGAGTTCTAGAAGAAATATGATGGTGTAGTAACTGCAAAACACGGAATGAACGTATATATAATCATTGTTTTGCTGTGTAATACTTGGTTGATAATTTGTTTCTTCAACCCTGAGAGCGCCGAGCGGCCAATGACCAATGACAATCCATCCAATGATTGGGCCCTGGCCGTGGCCGCCCTGTCACTGGCCAGAGTAGGGCTAGTGAGGCTAGTCCAGTAAAAAAAACTCCAGGCACCGCAACTTGGGAGTTTTGCCATACTCCCCCCGTATTCTAGGGTGAATACAGATGGATTGCGATTTGCGATTGCGGGATGGCCGCGGCCGCTCTCAGCAGCTCTCGGGCCACGGAGCATGATTTCATGTGTAGCAGCCTTTAGTATGCATCTGCGCTCTGCGCTGAATGGTGTGGAATGGTATAAGCGGCTGAATTCGTTACATTTTACGCGTTTAGAAGTTTGGATTTGGTGTAAAAATTTACTTACGCTGTCTATTGCGGTGATAAGAAACAAAAATTTTTCATTCCGTCATGGAAATCAAATAGAAGAATTATATACAATGCCGTGATAAACAACATTTCGAGGTTTCGTCGCGAGAGAGTTTCTTTCTTTTTCAGATAGAAGAGTATATACAATACATTGTTAAACATTCGAGGATTTCGAGTCTTCGGTCGCGAGGTTTCTTTTTTTTTTCACAATAATTATAAGGCATTAGCTTTGGCGTGGGTGTGTACATGTACACGCGTGCTCGCGTGCGTGTGTTGTAAGACGTTTCCATTTATAAAGAAAAGACAGAGAAATAAATATTTCCTACTTAAGAGAATGGAAGCGGAGCCCGTAGACCTAGAAGATGGTGAAATCGTCGATGATGAGGTTAGAGAAATGCTGACAAATTTTTATTTAATATAAGTCTAACCTATATGAATCTCGTGTGTGTGTGTGTGTGTGTAAAACACACACACACACACACATATATATATATATATATATATCGAATAAATCAGTGTTATTTTCCAAACTATTGTTTTGAAAATAATCGTATCATTTCTTTAGATGTTTTTCTATTTTAATGTACGTATCTTTATCATGTACCTAGTCTAGATGTACCGTGCAATGTGGGATGTACCGTGATTATATGAAATAAGATAGAGGAAAGTAAAATGAAACGTGTTGATGAAATATTTAACTCTACGTTCTTCGAGTGTCTAGATAAACTTGTAATATTTATCGAACCGAACCATACTACGTCGAGAGAGAGAGAGAGAGATATTAAGCTAGATGTTGAAAAAATAAAATAATGTATCGCTCTGCGTTGCACGGTGCATCACATATTGTTGATTAATACAAATCATGCATTGTCGCTTACATAATATATGCTATAACGTGTTTCCTTATGTATTATTAGCCGTGTTACACATAAAAAATTTTTTGGTATTAACGAGTGTATTTTTCATACGTGTTATTTTTTTGTGTAGCCCACGGACGTTTTTGGAGCCTATAAAATTTTGCAAAGACCTCACGTAAAGCAAACACCTGTCACAGATGTATGCACAAAAATGCGATATAGCGACGAATCCGACGATTCTGCAGATTCCGAAAGTGATTCGGACTCGGATTCTACACAGGCTACGGTTAAAAAACCTAAACTGAAATTGAAAAAGAATAAGCATCAATGGAAGGATTCAACAACCAAGAATGACAAGTACAAAGTATGGTGTACTCAAATGCAGGAAGAATCTTTGACCGAAGACTTGACGTCGTGTGGCGTTACAAAGAAGTTGTATCAAGAACGCAGTGTCGAAAGTTACAATTTTACTCTACGGTACGCAGGGAACGGCAGGGAACCTTGTACGAATAATAGTTCTGACGAAGAAAAGGACATCGAACGTAGATTAACTAATAAAAGGACGACGTCAGATAGACGTAATGTAAAATTGAGATTAGGAAAAAGGAGAAACTCCTTTCAGGTGGATTCAGATAGTCAAAAAGGCTCGGTTAGAATAATACCAGCGTTATCTATAACTGTGGCGTCGACGGATGCTGACGTTGCTACTGACATAACCACAAAACTCGGTGAAAGAAAAGAGGTTCTCATAAGTAAGAAAATACATGTTTCAGAAAATATTTAAAACAGTACTTGGCAAATATAAATAATTGAAAGTGACTTTTTTTTCAACGTGTGCCACACAAGTTGCAATAGAGATGACAAATCTAACCTTACGTAAAAGCAACAAGATTCTCGTTTCACGTTAATTATGCAGCGATTATGATTTGATTAGTTAATTACAACAACGTGTAAAATGGATATAATATACCTATACCTATATACATATATATATATATACACACACACACATATGTATATGTATCTTTTTGGCTTCTGTACATAGTACGAAATGCTAAATTCCGTTTCATTAAGATGAAATATTAGATATTGCATTTACGTCAAGTTTTATATGTTTTTTTATTTGTAACAGGACGAGTGGTGGATATAATTGGTAAGCAGAAAGCTATCGATTTTTTTCAAAAGACGAAAAAGATTGAAGAACATGGTGGAATGCTTATAATGAATGGATCTCGTAGAAGAACTGCCGGTGGAGTATACTTTTGGTTAGTGAAAAATGACAAACATATCCCTCAAGAAAAGATAAGGGAGATATTTTATTACGACCAAAAAGAGAGCAGTGAACAAAGAAAGAAAACCAGCGCGTCAGGACGACAGAAGACGCAGGAATTAATGAGAAGCTTTGAAGGTAACGTATACTAATATTTACTTGGAAAAAATATTAAGGTTTCTATACATATCACGGGAAATGTTACAACAAAAATATATACGTTGTCTCGAACGTGCAGATGGATCCGAAAAAGATTTACCAGCTTTATTAACAAGAGCGGAACTTTCGACGAGACAAATTGCAGAGGAAGCAAGATTGCGACGTGGCGAAGGCATGGACAGAATACCAGTAGATTCCGATCGCACTGTATCAAACCCACCACCAAGTCCCGTAACGGATGATCCAGATCATTCCGAGCATCCACTGGTACAGAGACAGGTTCAAGATTATACCGACGATTTCCTTGACATTGGAGTGGACATAGACAGCATGGAAGTGCTCTAAACGTACATGCTTGATCTTACCGTTGCACATACTCCAACAGTGACTTGTATAACGTAATGCTTGTAATCAGTCGCACGAAAACGACATATATACGTATGTATACGTTGTATAGGTTGTATATCAATGCATATTAAAGATGACAAATAGACTGAAAATAGCGCGTACAAAACATACGCGCGTTCCGTCAAGTAACATTATACATGTTAAATTAACTCATTTTCTATTAAACATTAACCGAGGCCGTGTTTATCTAAATGATTTCCTCTTATTCAATTTTGCGTGCGTGCGCGTTAGGAGGGAGGGAGGGAGGGAGGGAGGGAGGGAGGGAGGGAGGGAGGGAGGGAGGGAGAGAGAGAGAGAGAGAGAGAGAGAGAGAGAGAGAGAGAGAGAGAGAGAGAGAGAGAGAGAGAGAGAGAGAGAGAGAGAGAGAGAGAGAGAGAGAAAAGCGATGTATCGATTATATTAGACTTTGTAATAATTTTATAAGCTAAAACATATTATAATAGTTTATCTGCCCGCCGAAACTACTACATATTATAATATGTACTACTACATATTATAATATGTTTTAGCTTATAAAATTATTACAAAGTCTAATATAATCGATACATCGCTTCTCCCTCTCCCTCTCTCTCTCTCTCTCTCTCTCTCTCTCTAGACAACATGTAAAAATACCTATTTTATGAGAAATGTGAAGAAAAAGTTGTACCTGGAACAATTTAATGCTTATTATTATTATTATTATTATTAATAAATTAAAAGATTAGAACTTGAAAAACTTTAATAATATAATTTGATAATTTATATTGAGTTTCTTCGTTATGTGATATTATTAAAATTAAACTTAAAATTTTGTTTTAATAATTTTGGATAAAGTTTCGAAAACGGTTGCCAGCTCCGATTTCAATAAAACTTTGTAAAAAGCTTCATTTTAAGTTGAAATAAAACGAACTTGTACAAAAAAATCATTTTTAAAAATAAAATAGTAAAATAATAGTTGGTGCGATATTTATTTAACAACGTATATGTTTTCTTACGTTATATTTGTTCTCTTTTATAATATTTATTATTATTATATTTGTATCTAATTTAAAATGTTTTCATATATAAAGTTTAATTTTTAACACACTTTCGAAATATTATCCAACTGTAATATTAAAAATTAATGTCAATTGTTCAATAACACAAAGACGGTAGTTTAATTGCACGCAATATTGGAGAGCGTCTTTATGGCGCAAGGACATGTGTGTGTGCTTCGTTGCGCAGCACGTCGCACGAACTCTACATTTTGTCGTGTGCTATGTGAGACCGATTATGAGGGGTTCAGAGACACAGTCGCGTAACTTGATAAATAAGCAGCAGAAGGTCATAGAAGAAGGGTCAGTCGATCGGACAATACCGTGTGCACGCGTTTTTCACCCCAGGGTTAATATGTAGGCGCGCCTAAACATCGGCAACCGGACAATGTAAAATTTATAGGACGATTTATTACATACACGACACTCACACATACGCGCTATCCGTGTCCTCTTTGATTTCAATAGACATCGGCCAAAGGAAGAAATTTTTGCAGAACGACCGGCTGGCTAAAAGTTGCTGCACGGTACTTTTCACGGCCTTGGTACGTTGGTCAACATATTGGAGATTTATCAAGTGTAAACGAATTCAGCACGTCGCTACCTCTGACGGGACTTTTAATTTCTGTCCACGCTGGTGTGTGGATCCTGTTTAAACCAAAAAACAATTATATACACATTTTCTGTACTATCCATTTAGTAGTTGTGTAACATTTAACCCTCTATATACATACATGTTGCGTGTATTCCGAGGCACAGCAACAGCAACATACAGTGTACATCTCCCCGAGTTGTGTTTTTGTTTGCCAGATAAAATTAAAAGGGCAGTCGATTAGTCACGTCCGGTAGTTCCTACAAGTCCTAGAACTTGACCGGGACGTGGACGAAAAAGTATGTGCAGTTTAATCGAGTTCTTGGACAAACAATGCGTCGTTTCCTTTTCTAACGTACTAGGAAACGTGATAATAGAACGCGCTTCAACGGGACATGTCTGCAAAAAATAATTTGGTTCATCCGCATTCTAAAGAACGTTTCAATACTTGACAACAACGATAATACGATATATTACGTTTATCAAAGATGTCATACAAACGCGTTATATACGTCTATTATACAATAAACGTACCTTGACACAGATACCACATCCAATGTACAGTTTCTCCGAAATGGCTGTTATTTTCCTGTTTGGCGTAAGTTTTATACAAAGTTTTCCCCGTCGTACTACAAGACAAGATCTCTTGCCGTCCTGTCTACATCGTTTAGGTTTACACTTGACTGAATTCACACGCCCTATACCGCGGTCAAACAATCCGTCTTCTCCAACGACTTTTTTTAGTGGCATGACGACACGGAACATCTAATTTAGGGAAAAAATATAGCTAGACTGCGTAATGGACAACGTAAAATGTAAGTACACGCGGAATATATCATAATAAAGCAAGGCAAGACAAAAAGCATACAACAAAATCTTAAAAAATAACATAAGGTAAAATATCAAGATGACAAAGACAAATAAAACATAAAACAACGTAGAGAATAATTTATAATCATGTCCTAGCTGACATATTTTAGTTTTACATTTCGAAGCTGTTTAGTTGATACGTCACATAATAATCATTATACATGTTGTTGTGTGTAACATCTGGAGTAACGTTGGTAAACAAGCAAAAAAGAGTGAGGACTAAGCAAACAAAAACATAATACATGAAAAAGCAAAAAATGCCGTACATTGTCATACTGACAGAATTTTAATTATCGCACGCGTAAAAGCCATGTTAATACCATGCGACTTCTAACCTCAAATCATAAATGACAACGTTGAAATACTACCGAAATAAATATCAATGCAATTGTGTGATGTGTATGTCGTTATCTATAAAGAATTTGAAAAGAAGCAAAATGTAATATAATATATATTTACGCTTACTCTTAAAAAAGTTAAAAACGTGATGTGGATACACACATCTACACACAGAAAGTGACTTCAAACTCTAAATTAACCTATAAAACGCGTTTCGATCTTTTCTCCTATAGAAACGGTCTATTTTTACATTCTTAAGATGCATCTCCATGGAGAGAAAAATAGCGGAACGGAACTAAAACGGACGTGCTCTGCGATTGGCTAAACTCTAGATTTTTACATTCTTAAGATGCATCCCCATGGAGAGAAAAATAGCGGAACGGAACTAAAACGGACGTGCTCTGCGATTGGCTAAACTCTAGATTTTTACATTCTTAAGATGCATCTCCATGGAGAGAAAAATAGCGGAACGGAACTAAAACGGACGTGCTCTGCGATTGGCTAAACTCTAGATTTTTACATTCTTAAGATGCATCCCCATGGAGAGAAAAATAGCGGAACGGAACTAAAACGGACGTGCTCTGCGATTGGCTAATCTCTAGATTTTTACATTCTTAAGATGCATCCCCATGGAGAGAAAAATAGCGGAACGGAACTAAAACGGACGTGCTCTGCGATTGGCTAATCTCTAGATTTTTACATTCTTAAGATGCATCCCCATAAAGTTAAAAATAGCGGAACGGAACTAAAACGGACGTGCTCTGCGATTGGCTAATCTCTAGATTTTTACATTCTTAAGATGCTGTTTATTGATACGGCACATAATAATCATTATACATGTTGTTGTGTGTAAAATCTGGGGGTAAAAGGTTTGGGAAAAAAGCAAAAAAGAGTGGGGCTAAGAAACAAAAAACCCCTAATACATGAAAAAAAACAAAAAAAAGCCTTTCATTGTCATATGACAGAATTTTTAAATTTTCGCACGCGTAAAACCCCTGTTTAAACCCTGGGGGCTTAACCTCAAATTTTTAAAAAAAATGACAAATTGAAATACTAACCCAAATAAATACCCAAGGGAATTGTGTGATGGGGTATGTCGTTATCTATAAAAAAATTTGAAAAGTAGATAA